>NC_044051.1:696816-764316 GCF_902167405.1 Gadus morhua | reverse complement strand
TCATATTAAACATAGTTAAAAGATCCCCATTTAAAATTAGAATTCAGTTTATCTACTGGTATACAATTAACAATTATATAAATCAACAAAATGAAGCATAAAAGGCAACATTAAACATAAAAAAGTTATGTTGAGTCTTGTGCTTCGACATTTGTGCTTCGAGTTTTGCAAAAATGGAACACCCCCTCTCACCCCCCTCCTATGTGTGTTTGCATGCAAACAATGTGTGTGCACACGGACGAGAGAGAGAGAGAGAGAGAGAGAGAGAGAGAGACCCCGCCGACCCACTCCGCACCCTTCGTGTGTGTGTGTGTGTGTGTGTGTGTGTGTGTGTGTGTGTGTGTGTGTGTGTGTGTGTGTGTGTGTGTGTGTGTGTGTGTGTGTGTGTGTGTGTCTACAACCGACACAGAGACACTGAGGACCCCCTCACTACCCTGACCCCCGGGAGGAGGTCCTCCTGGGTGAAGGAGGACCAGAAGGTGTGGAGGTGTGTCAGTGTGTCTGAGGACCCTCCTCCACCTGGGGACACACTGTAGAAGGACAGAGAGCCAGCAGGCCGGTCCAGATACACTCCTACTCTGGTGGAGCCAGCGGGGGGGAGAGGAGGTTCTGTAGGTCTATGGTTGTACTGGGCAGAGTAACGACCTTCATCATAATAAAGACACCAGGACTTGTTGTTCCGTCCAAGCCCACTGTAAATGTAGTCCGTCCTTGGGATTCCTCTGTATGTCACTCCTATACCAACCACTCCTTCCCTCTCTACCTCCCAGTAACAGCGGCCAGTCAGAGCCTCTCTACCCAACACCTGACTCTGCCAGTCAAATCTGTCTGGGTGATACGGATACGACTGGCCCTCTCCAACCCGCGTCACCTTCCTGTTGTCCTCAGACAGAGAGACGAATGCTTGGGCCGTGTTGGGGTCCAGTGTGAGTTCACAGGCATCTGAGGGAGAACCAGACATGATGAGCTGCTGAACCGCTCTTCATCCTCATCATCATCATCATCATCACTGGTACTGATCTCATGAAAATGACATGCTTCACCCCCCCTCCCCCTCCCCCGGGACCAGGACCCTCAGCACCCCCTCACCCTCCTCACCCACCATCAGCCCCCCCTCAGCCCCGTCACCCCCCCTCACCCTACTCACCCCCCCTCACCCTCCACAGCCCCCCACCATCAGCCCCCTCCCCCACCATCAGCTCCCTCCCCCCCTCAGTCCCCCCTCTCACCCCCCACCCCCTCAGCCCCGTCACCCCCCCTCAACCTCCTCAGCAACCCTCAGACCTCTCCCGCACCCCCCCCCCACCATCAGCCCCCCCCCCCCCCCCCCCCCCCCTCCCCCAGATGTTAGCTTCATGATGATTATCATGATTATGTCTGATAATAATCACAGCTCTACTCACTATCCAATCCATAATATAACAATGTAATACCTGCTGGGTTTTATACAAGCAGGTTTAATGTGACGGTCGACAGTATTAACATACGTAAGATACATGATGTCAGCCATCATCTTCATTCCCAGTAGGATCTGATCTCACTTCCTGCTTTGTGAACGGACTTTCCATCTCAATAGTGAGTGTGTGATGTGATGAATCAAACAGACCCTTACACTTCTTTAGAGCTGGTTTCAGCCTCCACACTCCACCGTGCTCCACACTGGGGGGGAAACAAAGTGAGACCAGCATGTTGAAACATTCACCTTCATCATCTGCTGTCTCATAACGTTCTACACAACATGAGTGACAGCTGTCTTTTCAAACCACTTCATCTAGCAGCGGCATGAATCCTTGTCGGAGACTTTGTCCCTGAGTGGTGAGCTGTCCTCTCCATACCTGAGAGTGTCCAGTCTCCAGCGTGGATCCTCCAGTCCAGCAGAGAGCAGCGCAGCTCCAGAGTCTCCTGGGTGATTGTAGCTCAGGTCCAGCTCTCTCAGATGGGAGGGGTTGGAGCTCAGAGCTGAGGCCAGAGAAGCACAGCCTTCCTGTGTGACCAGGCAACCAGACAAGCTACACACACACACACACACACACACCACACACCACACACACACACACACACACACACACACACGTGTAAAATCCTGTGTTTTTCCAGTCTGCCAACCAGTTTGTGAACGTCCTACTCCAAACACAAGTGGCGTTGCCTTGGTGACGTAGAAGGTCCTTTTATGAAGCACTTCCTGGTCCAGTGAAGGGACACCGGTGGCGAGGTGTGTGTGGATGTGTGGAGCTCCTTCTGGCCAGCGGTTCAAGATGGCCAAGAGAAAGCTTCTCACACATAATACGTTAGGTTTTCTAAACCACACCACATTTGGATTGGGACCATTTGCCACAGCGCCACCCGTGGAAGAAGGCCTTCCCGGAAACAAGCGGGTATTCAACGGCCACATAATATATCAGCATTGTAGCGCCCCAAGCCCTAGTCTCTATTCCGCTGTGGAGCGAGGTCCACTCAACCACAGGACTTTGACTTCTTTATATTTCACTTGATTAAAGTATCACCTTTACCTAGAACTCTGTTAGATTGTACTACCATCTAGATTATAGATCCATCAGGGAAACCAATAACATGATCAAAAGTATTATTATCAGGGGTGCAAACTGGTGATGGCCCCAAAAGGAGACGACATTTTAATGTCAGAAAACAAATGAAAGATCACTGAACAGGCCCAGGCCTTCCTGTGATTCATGCTCCGTTCTAACGGTTTAAGTGACTCATTAAAGCAGTCAGTGATGTTCAGACATGCTGTATGAAGCAGTGCTCACAACAACAACTTAATCTATTAGAATTAAAAATGTATTCAAGTGAAACTTTAAATACATTTAAGATAAGTAACATACAATACCTTGCAGTAATACTTGCAAACCCCCTTTGACAAATAATGTTAATTTTCTAATGGTGGCACTCTGGCCATCATCATCTGTACAAGAGACAGTTTACTACATAAACGACTGGCCGATAGACTACTTACACGGTGAGACTAGTCGTCGGATTTCCATGTGTGGATGGACGAAGGAATCAGCAATAGTTCACTCAGAATGCATAATAATGTAGTGGTCTCACCCTATAGTCCAGGGATGGGCAACTGGCGGCCCGCGGCCCGCGGGCATGTGGCCCGCGACCCGCATGCCCACTCAGCACGCACATAATAAAAATAAATAAATAAATAAATAAAATAAAAAGAAATTATGATAATAATAATAATTGATCGAGTTACAGAAAACTCGTTCAAGAAAGATGAGAAGAATTCATAGAATTCAAAGGCAAACCCATGCGTCTGATATCGCTTCTAAGCAAACTAGTCATTAAAGATATCCACTTAAGTCGCCACTACAACTACTACAACTGCTTGTTGGGTTTGAGTTCATTGAGTTGTTGCACTTAATGTTGGGCCACTGTTTTCCAGTTTTTTGACTTCATTGAATGATGATGTATGTGAGCCCTTTGCACTGACAAAAATACTGACCATTCATGTGGCTGTTTGAGCATGGAAAACATGAAATTAATGTATGTTGGTTCAATTAACATACCGTACATAGGTTATGATTCTGGACGATTTTTTAGGTAGTGGCCATCGCCAAAATGCACCAGAATACAGGAAATCATCTACCAAATTCAAAATTATGTAGCTTCTCTCAGCTCACGTTTAGTTGAAGTGTGCAGTCATGTGGCCCTCCGATGGTTATGATAAAAAATGTGGCGCTCTTTATCATTAAAGTTGCCCATCCCTGCTATAGTCTGTGGGCCAGGACTGATGCAAAGTCAATCCTGGCCAAGAAGCACAAGTTAAGTGACAATGTCCCAACATTACTGGCCCATTTATGGGTACACTAAAGATGCAAGAGTATTCTCAATGTTACTGTTTATAACACAGGGCGCTTTAAGACATTTTGGGCCCTATCTTGCATCCGGCGCAAGTGACTTAGTCACTGGCGCATGTGTCGTTGCTAGTTTACAACTGGCGCAGAGCGTTCTTTTCCCACCACCGCCACTCGCCGGTAAATTAGGGATTGGTTTGGCGAAAGGAGGAGGCGTGTTCTGGCGCAAACGGTATTTTGCAGTATCTGAATACAATTGCGCCACAGACCAGGAAGTACCTGGTTTAAAGTCAGTGGCTCGTTGTTCAGATGCTATTTTCAGGGCGCATGCATACATGCGCACGCGATGCATACGGATTACTTGTGCACCTCGTGCATACACTTTGCTTCTCTCATCTACACGGACAGCAGTACCCATTTTTGCAAACCATACATAATTACAAGGAAAATAAAATATTACCACACAAGGAAAATCATTGTGGTGTCCATAAAGATAAAATAAATAGGAATAAATCTAGCGTACACATTTACCCAAATTATTCACGCGAATTGTAGCAGGCGTAATGACGGATCAAATTAAGCTGGTTGACCAATAGTGGCAAGAGACATATGTATATAAGGACACCTGTCAATGTGGGTTGTCCGTCAAGAATCAGGAACCACAATTCTGAAGACTGCGAAATCACCTTCTGTAAGTCCATTTAAAACCTTACTCTGCATACCATTTAAGTTGAGGTTGCTCATAATTTTTCTATTGCACAGTGGAATGGAATACGTCTTGGGACCGAGGATCAGACGCCGGGGGGAGAGGGTCTACCGGCCCAGACACACCTATCTCTCCCTGAGTGAGGAGGAATGCAGGCGTAAGCTACGCCTGACCCGTCAGGCTGTCACCGACATCTGTCATCTCCTGGCAGATGAGCTGGGGACTGATGCACGCTGTCCAGCGGCACAGTAAAGTTACAGCGGCAATGCAATACTATGCAGCTGGGTCGTTCCAGCATACCCTTAGTTCTATTGGACGCATTTCACAATCTGCAATAAGTTCGGCTATACATGCAGTTACGTCAGGTCTAGTCCGACATGCTGGGGAATATGGGGAATGGCCTCTTTGAGTGTCTAGAAAAGCGCTAAATAAATTCAATTAATTATTATTATTATTCAATGAATTAATACATCAAATTCCCCGTTACACCTGACAGCCAGGAAAGAACAAAGCAGGAGTTTTGGACCAAGTATGGGTTCCCTGGCGTCCTTGGTGCTATAGACTGCACCCATGTGCAGCTACGTGCCCCATCAGTAAACGCACTAATATACATAAACCGGAACGTAACTCATTCGATTAATATCCAAGTCATTTCCGATGCTAATTGTAGAATAAATCATGTCTTTGCTAATTACCCTGGCTCAAGCCATGACTCTTTCATATTGGAAAACTCGAACATTCCTGCCATATTCGAGGGGAATCCTCCCTTGGATGGGTGGCTGTTAGGAGACAACGGCTATCCGTTGAAGACATGGCTCATGACCCCATTTCTTATGCCAGCAACAGTGGGCGAAAGTGAGTCCAAAACACCGGAAAGTATAGTATGTCCTTGAGACATTTTTTATTAGACTTGTCCAAATGTTCCTAGGCGTACATGAAAAAAAAAAATACAAAACAAAAAATGAAAAGTTGCAAAGATTTGAAGGATATTTAGCCGAAAAAAAAAATATTTTCTCCCTCCTCTGGACATCATCTGTTGTGAACCTTCCTTGGCGTGCGCCTGGCAAATCCGCCATCATAATAGCAATCCGCCATGGAACAAGCGCCGATCGCTCTTAAAGGGCATGCGAGAAAACGCTCTGATTGGTTCATTGCACGTTACGCCCAAACCACACCTACGGGTAATTAGGCTGCTTCAGACCAACCCTTTTGACCTTGCGCCACGGCGCAAGAGTCATTTATCCGCCTGTAAAATAGCGATAGCGCCGTAGAACCGCTCACAAAGCTACTTGCGCTTTGCGCTTCCCACTTGCGTTTCAGACCGTTAAAATATGGCCCTAAGAGTATCCCCACTTCTCCCAGAACCACTACACCACTGGTTACAGCTGTTGAAATACAGCTGGACTTAACTATCAATTAACAAATGTTAATCCTTGGCTTTCCTTATTTATTAGTTCATAATGAATAGAGCTTTGATGAGTTTGTCTCTTCACTGGGTACACAATATAACAATGTTATTCTGTATCCTATTCATATTTGTGAGTACATGATTAGTTATTTAAATAATGAGTACTGGATATAGTAAACTTCAAAACACGTTTTGTTTGAAGATTGCAAGTTTCAAATCATTCTTTCCAGAGACCCTCCAAAATGTTTATTTTGAGGCTTTCAGGGGGTCTGAGGTGTCCAGCTAGGGGTAAGACCCTCCAAAGACCCCCTGTACTTCACCCCGCTCTAAACTATCATTGTCCCGTACACGGGGGACAGTGGGGGGGCAATAGTATTATATTTTGAGTTCATTTTATATTTATAATTGAAAGGTTGCAGGCATATGGATGTATTAGAATATCCACCTGAACAACAAGGTGTTACTTCTCCAATGATACTAAGTCATGGATGTGGTCATCACAGGTACTGAGTTATAAGCAGAGTTTATAACCGTCCTCTGATGTGGAACTTGTGGTGTAACTGTTTGACCATTGAGTAAAACTGACCTGAGAGTTTCCAGTGTACAGTGTGGACTCTCCAGTCCAGCAGAGAGCAGCTTCACTCCTGAATCCTGCAGATCATTGGTACTCAGGTCCAGCTCTCTCAGTCTAGAGGAGTTGGAGCTGAGAACTGAGGCCAGAGCTTCACAGCATCTCTCTGACAGATGGCAGCAATTCAGCCTTTACGCAAACAATAAACACAACATAAACACCCACTTAAGTTCCCATGAAGACCCGCTGCTTTGATCAGAAAACTAAAACACTGGTTTTTACTTTGTGTAAAGTTTCAATGGAATGTCACAGCAGCACTAGCGCTATTCAAGAGCATGTGAAGAAATGCACTATTCTGGATGACCCAGAGAAGAAGATAAATCCTTATTGGAGTATATTATCCAATCAGCAGCTGGTTATTATTAGTAGGTATTTTATTGAGGAGGAGGAGGATGAACAGTTGGTTGGAGAGGAAAAAGATGTTGATGCTCTGGCGGAGTGAATCTGTTCACATGAATGGAAATCGATGGATTGTACGTGACCAAGGACATTCTCACGTCCAATATAGTGCTGTGACCACATTTGTTGGGATGCCACCAAAAAATAAAAAAGTAATTGGCAACAGCAGAAAATGTGTCTTGAGCCCTGGGAGGACATATTCTACGTATTTATTTAGACTCGTTAACATTCTGGAGGTAAATCTGTTCAATGTCCTCTGATGTAGAACTTGTGGTGTAACTGTTTGAGATACTGAATAAAACTGACCTGAGAGTTTCCAGTGTACAGTGTGGACTCCCCAGTCCAGCAGAGAGCAGCTTCACTCCTGAATCCTGCAGATCGTTGGTACTCAGGTCCAGCTCTCTCAGACTAGAGGAGTTGGAGCTGAGAACTGAGGCCAGAGCTTCACAGCATCTCTCTGACAGATGACAACCATTAAGCCTGCATACAAACAAAATACACTACATGTCAGGAACTGTGATTATTTCTTTATTTGACATTTTTTATAAGACATGTTTTATAAGTTTAACTAAGTGTCAACACAGTAGATTTTTTAAATATGACTTACTACGAGGTCAGATAACTAAAGTTTTTAAATAACTCCTGAAAATGTCCGTAAAAATAAGGATCCATTATTTAACTTTACTAAACAACTCTAAAGTCCACCTTACTCTCTGACTACATGGTTCCGAGTAGAATAGGAATGTAATAAAACATACACCTTATACCATCATTAACAAACTTAATCCAACGTACACCTTTTACTCTCATGGCAACACAAATAGAGTGAGATGGAGGTCTTGTGTTTGATAAGATGAGTGGTAATGGCGCTGTGATGCACGCAGACTGCCAAGGTTTAGTTCAGTGCTGAGTTAAAGCGTGGCTGTATTGTGGCGCCGGTGTGATCGCTCTATTAGGAAACATGACCCACTTAAGTTCCCATGAAGACACTCTGCTTTGAGCAGAAAACAAAACACTGGTTTGTGAGTTTGTGCAAAGTTTCAATGAAATGTCACAGCAGCACTAGCGCTATTCAAGAGCATGTGGAGAAATGCACTATTCTGGATGACCCAGAGAAGAAGATAAATCCTTATTGGAGTATATTATCCAATCAGCAGCTGGTTATTATTAGTAGGTATTTGATTGAAGAAGAGAAGGAGGAGGAGGATGAGGATGAAGAGTTGGTTGGTGAGGAAAGAGATGTCGAGGCGCTGGCATTAAAAACAGAAAAAGACCCCCTATTCAATCAAAACATTAACAACTTATTAAAGGTAACTGAATCTTTTCACATGAAGGGACACATATGGATGGTACGTGACGAAGGACATTCTCACGTCTAATATAGGGCTGCGATCACATTTGTTAGGGTGCCACCAAATTAAAAAGTAATTGGCACAAGTAGAAAATGTGTCTTGAGCCCTGAGAGGACATATTTTACGTATTTATTTAGACCTGTTAACTTTCTGGAGGTAAATCTGTTAAATGTCCTGTGATGTAGAACTTGTGGTGTAACTGTTTGTGATACTGAGTAAAACTGACCTGAGAGTTTCCAGTGTACAGTGTGGACTCCCCAGTCCAGCAGAGAGCAGCTTCACTCCTGAATCCTTCAGATCATTGGTACTCAGATCCAGCTCTCTCAGACTAGAGGAGTTGGAGCTGAGAACTGAGGCCAGAGCTTCACAGAATGTCTCTGGCAGATGACAACCATTAAGCCTGCATGCAAACAAAATACACTACATGTTAGGAACTGTAATTATTTTCTATTTGAAATTTGTAATAAGACATGTTTTATTAGTTTAACTAAATGTCAACACAGTAGATCTTTAAAATATGACTTACTATGAGATCATATAACTAAAGTTTTTAAATAACTCCTGAAAATGTCCAGAAAAATAAGAAGAATCCATTATTTAACTTCACTAAACAACTCTTAAGTCCACCTACTGTCTGACTACACGGTTCCGAGTAGAATAGGAATGTAATAAAACATACACCTTATACCATCATTAACCAACTGAATCCAACGTACACCTTTTACTCTCATGGCAACACAAATGGAGTGAGATGGAGGTCTTGTGTTTGATAAGATGAGTGGTAATGGCGCTGCGATGCACGCAGACTGCCAAGGTTTAGTTCAGTGCTGAGTTAAAGCGTGGCTGTATTGCTGCGCCGGTGTGATCGCTCTATTAGGAAACACGACCCACTTAAGTTCCCATGAAGACACTCTGCTTTGATCAGAAACTAAAACACTGGTTTGTACTTTGTGCAAAGTTTCAATGAAATGTCACAGCAGCACTAGCGCTATTCAAGAGCATGTGAAGAAATGCACTATTCTGGATGACCCAGAGAAGAAGATAAATCCTTATTGGAGTATATTATCCAATTAGCAGCTGGTTATTATGTAAGGAATAATCACTGAGAGGCCGGGCAATAAACAGTTTGATATGCCCGGCTCGTGGACGGCTTAACGCCCGAGACGAAGTCGAGGGCGGTAACCTGGGTCAGCGGGTCAGCGTGCAATATGCCGGATTAATGCACCCCTCCCAGCCAATCAGAATCGAGCATTCTTAAATGAAGTAGAATAATAGTAGGTATTTGATTGAGGAGGATGAGATGGTTGGTGAGGAAAGAGATGTCTTGGCGCTGGCGTTAAAAACAGAAAAAGACCCCCCATTCAATCAAAGATTAACAACTTATTAAAAGTGAGCGAAACTTTTCACATGAATGGACACAGATGGATAGTACGTGACCAAGGACATTATCACGTCAAATATTGGGCTGCGATCACATTTGTTAGGGTGCCACCAAATTAAAAAGTAATTGGCACAAGTAGAAAATGTGTCTTGAGCCCTGAGTGTACATATTCTACTTATTTATTTAGACTTGTTAACTTTCTGGAGGTAAATCTGTTCAATGTCCTCTGATGTAGAACCTGTGGTGTAACTGTTTGAGAGATTGAGTAAAACTGACCTGAGAGTTTCTAGTGTACAGTGTGGACTCCCCAGTCCAGCACAGAGCAGCTTCACTTCTGAATCCTGCAGATCATTGGTACTCAGGTCCAGCTCTCTCAGACTAGAGGAGTTGGAGCTGAGAACTGAGGCCAGAGCTTCACAGCATCTCTCTGACAGTTTACAACCATTCAGCCTTCACAATAAACACAATATGTTAGGAACTGTGATTAAAATGACCTACATCTTTAACTTTAAACTTAATGAAACATGTGGGCATCAACCAATAACGTTATTGTGGCCAATAACGTTATTGTGGCCAATAACGTAATAACCACGCAGACGCTTCAACGGAGTCGTGAGCTTTTTGGAGTTCTACTATAGCGGAACCTTAGAGTTACATATTAATCCAGATTCACTCTTTGCTCCTTTAAGGCATCCTGTGGAGGGGGTATGAGGGTTGAGGGGTCACTGTAAGGTCAGATATTTAAACATGATACGAGATGAAAATACAATAAAGTGTTACCCCATATATTACATCATTGGCTCAGTTATTACATTTTCAAGTTGTATTTTATTTCCAAGCCAATAACGTAATAACTTGCCAATAACGTAATAAATTATTACATTATTGGCAAGTTATCATGTTATTGGCTTTATTACATTTAAATTAATACGTTATTGGCAGTTATTACGTTATTGGCCGTTATTACGTTATTGGTTGCTTCAACGTGTTAAGAAATTGAATAAGATACGTTTTATTAATGGAAATACATTCGATCGGTTTATTATAATATATGTTATTAGTGAACCTACAGATATGTTTGGTTACTTATAACTTATGTATTCTACTATCAGGTATATTGTGTTGTGTATTGTCATACATTATTATGAGTGAACCTACAGAGATGTTTTGGAGGCTTTGACCATTGGCATCAGCCTCAGAAGACCCTCCTCTGTTTCGGAGTATTCCTTCAGGTCAAACACTTCCAGATCCTCTTCTGATGTCAGTAAGATGAAGACCAGAGCTGACCACTGAGCAGGATGGACATATCTTTTGAGGAGACTTCCTGATGTCAGGTACTGTTGGATCTTCTCCACTAGAGAACAGGCGTTCAGCTCATTCAGACAGTAGAACAGATTGATGCTTCTCTCTGGAGAGAGATTACCACCTAACTTCTTCTTGATGTAAGACACTGCTTTCTTCTTGGTTTGTGAGCTACTTCTTGTCTTTCCCAGCAGACCATGTAAGACAATCTGATTGGTCCCCAGAGAGAGGCCCAGGAGGAAGCGGAGGAACAAGTCCAGGTGTCCGTTCTTACTCTGTAAGGCCTTGTCCACAGCACTCTGGTAGAAGAGTGCTGTGAGTTCATCTTCATCGGAGATGAGTTCATCTTCATCGGAGATGAGTTCATCTTCATCGGAGCTGAGTTCATCTTCATCAGAGCTGTATTCATCATCGGAGATGATGAGTTCATCTTGAACACACTCAGCAGGGTTCTGATCTTCACCATCGGTTAAGATGAACTGTTCTTCTTTGAGCAGATTGACCCCAGTGTTGATAAAGGACCAGAAGACATAAAGGGCAGCCAGAAACTCCTGGAGGCTCAGATGGACAAAGCAGAACACTTTGTCCTGGTACAGCCCACATTCCTCTTTAAAGATCTGAGTGAACACTCCTGAGTACATTGAGGCTGCTCTGATATCGATGCCACACTCTGCCAGGTCTGCCTCGTAGAAGATCAGGTTGCCGTTCTCCAGCTGGTTAAAAGCCAGTTTTCCCAGAGAAACAATGATCTCCCTGCTCTCTGAACTCCAGTCTGGATCTGTTTCAGCCCTCCCATGGTACTTCCTGTCCGCCTGTATGGACTGAACCCTCAGGAAGTGGCTGTACATCTGAGTCACGGTCTTGGGCATCTCTTCTCCTATCTGGGATGTTTTGAAGAAGTCCTCCAGAACTGTAGCAATGATCCAACAGAAGACTGGGATGTGACACATGATATGGAGGCTTCGTGATTTCTTGACGTGGGAGATGATTGTTCTGGCCAGCGACTCCTCTCTGAATCTCTTCCTGAAGTAGTCCTCCTTCTGTGGGTCGGTGAACCCTCTCACCTCTGTCACCATGTCAACACACTCAGCAGGGATCTGGTTGGCTGCCGCAGGGCGTGTGGTCATCCAGATGCGAGCGGAGGGGAGCAGGTCGCCCCTGATGAGGTTTGTCAGCAGCACGTCTACCGAGGTGGACTTTGTGACATCAGTCCAGATCGGGTTGTTCTGGAAGTCCAGAGGAAGTCGACACTCATCCAGACCATCCAAGATGAAGACAACTTGGAACCGGTGGAATCCGCAGATTCCTGCTTCTTTGGTCTCAATAAAGAAGTGATGAAGAAGTTCCACCAAGCTAAACTCTTTCCCTTTCAGTAAATTCAGCTCTCTGAAAGTGAGGAGAAATGTGAAGTGTATGTCGTGGTTGGTTTTGCCTTCAGCCCAGCCCAGAGTGAACTTGTGTGTTAAGACGGTTTTACCAATGCCGGCCACTCCAGTTGTCATTATTGTCCTGATTGGTTTATCTTTTCCAGGTAAGGGTTTAAAGATGTCCTCACATCTGATTGGTGTTTCCTCCTTGGCTGGTTTCCTGGAAGATGTTTCAATCAGTCTGACCTCATGTTCCTTTTTGACCTCTCCACTGCCTCTCTCTGTGATGAAGAGCTCTGTGTAGAAGTCGTTCAGACCTGTTGGCTGTCCTGCTTTAGGGATTCCCTCAAACACAGAACTGAACTTCTCCCTCAAATGAGACTTGATTTTTTGTTGGCAATCGACAGCATCAGATCCTAAAAGAGAAAACAACAGAAGACATCAGTGAGTGGAAGGTGACATCAGTTAAACCAGGTCAATATTTCCCATGAAATTATCAACTTTATGTTATTTAGTGGCTTCATGACTTGTGGTCGGAGAAGCTGGTAGTGACAAGGACTGCATGTTACAGATTCAAATGTTCAGGACTATTTCTATATTTTCCCAGCAGCATGATTGGTCTAATGAAAGTAATAATGATAGTGAATCAGTGTCAAGGGACTTGTTATGCTGATATAACAAGATAGTGTTGCATCTCTTCAGCTGAGTTATTCTGCTGTTGATCCGCAGTATAATGCTTTACATTCTTTAACCTGGTACTAGGGCTGTGGGATATAATGAATATACTCGATATACCTCCAAAATAGCTGTGTGCGATACAAAAAAATATTATTTCGTAAGTATCGAGTTTTTTACGGTCATCTGGGTTTTTTCAAGCGGCAGCCGAGATTTGCTTGGTTTCGTGTTCAAAACATTCTCTGGTGGCTTTCTCCCTCTCCCTCACGCAGTAACGTGAGTGAGGGGTAAAAAAAAACACTCGCGTCACACATTCACCAACCAATCCCACGCAACATCTAGGTGCGGAAGGGAGGGAACTCATCTTCAAGTTTCTTACGGTTTGCAGCGCCGGCCGGCTCAGTGTAGCACAGTGTATCCTAACAAATTCAATCGACAAATGAAACATGGAAGCAGACGAGCTGCTGGTTCCTAAAATAACTAATAAGGGATCAGTGTGATCGCGCGCGCTCTCTCTCTCTCTCTCTCTCTCTCTCTCTCTCTCTCTCTCTCTCTCTCTCTCTCTCTCTCTCTCTCTCTCTCTCTCTCTCTCTCTCTCTCTCTCTCTCTCTCTCTCTCTCTCTCTCTCTCTCTCTCTCTCTCTCTCTCTCTCTCTCTCTCTCTCTCTCTCTCTCTCTCTCTCTCACCCCTTTTTTGTAATTTGGAAGATTGTTTTTGCATCACTAAAATGAAAACATAAAATGTTTTGATGGAATCCACCTGGGAAGTTAACCAAGATGGTATATAGTCTGCAGGGATTGTAGTAATGGAGAAAATGTATCGGGATATTCATTTTTTCCCATAAGCCTTACCTGATACCCCCACGATAACCCTAGATATCTGGATCAAACCATTCAACCTGATACCCCCACAATAACCCTCCATATCTAGATCAAACCATTTAACCTGAAGGTCTATTTCTCTTTTTTCCGCATGAGCATCCTCTTTTTCAAAATAACAGCATATTCATTTTCAAATAAAAGTTTCTTACTGCTCTGTTTTCAAAATAAGAGTATTTTCTGTCTTCCAAATAAGAGTCTCTTACCGCCCCACAGTGTGTCGGCCAGTCCCTCCTGGTTCATCTCCATCAGGCAGAGCTTTGTGATGTCCACCACTCCCTGTATGGCGCGCCTCCTCTGCTCCTCCTTCTTAACATCCTCCTCTTCCCTCTGACTCTCTGAGCATTGTGGGTAATCTGGGAAGATATCCCTCCAGAGCTTCTTCAGCTCCTTGTCCAGGAAAGCGTGTGCGTTCTCCTCAGCCCTCTGGAAAAGAACAAAGAACTTACTCTGAACTTACTGAGGACATCAGAAGCATCTTCCCTGGATTCACGTCCCGCTGGACCAGAGATGCTTTCTAATGATCATGGAGAGCTGAAGTCAAACGTCTTGGTGGACATTTACACACCTTGATCAGCTCTGTTGGATGCTGCTGTAGAGACGGAGCACTGGTGACCTTTGACCTCTCCTGGTGTCTGCGGAGAACACACACACACACACACACACACACACACACACACACACACAGACAGACAGACAGACAGACAGACAGACAGACAGACAGACAGACAGACAGACAGACAGACAGACAGACAGACAGACAGACAGACAGACAGACAGACTTCCCCAGACTTGTAAACATCAATATCAGCAGACACTGATAACAACCACTGGGGCTGTTTACATCGTCTGTTTGAAATCCCTACCTCTCCTCTCTGTAGGGACGTCCATCTTTAAAGTCAATAATTCTACCAATAGAGTGGCCACTCTTCATGGAGACACAGCTGGGTCCAGGGGAGTCTGCTCTCTGCTGCCTCCTTCTGAAAAACAGACACCATCTGGAAGTTAGGATTTGTGGATATCGTTTTCGTTTTATCATTTATTGCAGGGCGACTCAACTACTTTCACATGACTTTTGATTTCAATCATTTTTCTCAGGTCATTGAAATGGAAAAATATGGACAGGCTGAAAATGAAGTTATTAGCCGTTTTCACACATGTCCTCCGACTTTTCTCCGCATTTGTACATCAGGAGGTTTGACCGTGAGGGTCATTCACACTTATTTACACTTGATGCCCGATATGCGCACATCGTTGAATCTACGGATGGTTTAGGGGGGTGGGCTTGCAAGGGTTGGGATATGACGTAGGGACTATATTATCAAGAGGCCGCTGTCACTCTCTCTGTTTTGGTTTGACCGCAGACAGCACGGAGGCAGAACGGGCAAAACTCATCGCGATCATTTTAAATGTTGCTGCAGCGATGCATCATATATTCCGTTGCATCCACAACATCCGCATCGATCAATGAAAGATTGGAGCAAGAGTTGGAGACAATAAGAAGAAAGGCATCGCGAACGACTGCGTTACCGGGGAAATAAAGCGTATTTTTTTGCCTAATTTCACATGTAACAAACACTGGGACAAATCTAGGGGATTTCTTTCCTTTTGTTCGCTGAATGGTTTAAAAATATTTTAATGCTGGCACTGCTTTTCAGAGTCATTTGTGGTGAACGCTAAATGATAGGTCTTATATAGGCCTTTCACACCGCCGCAAAATCGGAGCGCGTTCCGGGCTAGTTCAGAGCTAGAGCCAGTGTTTTGGTTTCACAATGCCAGAGAACGGGCTCCGGCCTGTAAAAACCGGTTCAACTCCAACCCCAGGATTGAGCTGGGCTAGAATGAGAACTGCCTTTACACCAGGGGTGGGTTTATCCTTACCTTCATAAACAGGAAGACCAACGAAGACCGGCATTTTTAAAAACACTGAAGTAAACGATGAATGTGAAGAAGAAAACGCAGTGGACCGTGGAGGAGACAAACTTTCTCCTTGGATTCTGGTCTTCTTCCGAGGTCCAGAACAAGTTAGAAGGAGCAACCCGGACAAAGGCTATCTTTGAAAGCGGAGACGTATGAAATAAAAAATAAAAACGTAAATGTTTTCTTTATTATTATGTTACACCTTTCCTGCTGTGGGCTCCCAGACCGTAGTCTTTCTGTGTTTAACTGAGAAAAAAGGGAATGGAAGGCCGGGACCCTATGATGTTATGAGTAATGAACGAGTCTGGTTGTGTGTAAACGTGTACTGTAAAGTTAGTGAAACTAAGAATAAAGTACCCAGCCTGTCAAGAATCGGTGGCCGCTTCATTTGGACCATATTCCGACCTCTAAGCAGACCCACTGCCGGTCAAAGTGAAGGGTGTTCCCCCCGAGAGAACATCGGCCCTGGAGGGAACGTCTCCCCTGTGCTCCTCGACTGCGGTCTGGGAGCCCACAGCAGGAAAGGTGGAACATAATAATAAAAAAACATTTTCTATATGCGCATGCAGCTGTGTACTCATGTATTGTAATTTATTGTAAAACAATAAATTACAATACATGAGTTCACAACTGCATGCGTACATAGATAATGTTTTTTGATGATAGGTCTTATAGTAACCCTAAAAGTACACATCATACAGTATGATGTGTACTTTCAGGGCTACTATAAGACCTATCATTTAGCTTTCACCACAAATTACTCTGAAAAGCAGTGCCAACATTAATTTTTTTTTAAACCATTCAGCGAACAAAAGGCAACAAGCTGATTATCGTCTAGGGTTCAACTCAACATGCAACACGCCCACTCAAATGGTGTGAAATGCCGACAATCTACTGCTCATTTGCATATAAAGTAATTAACTTTTCCGCCGGCCAAAATACAACCTCAGGGGTAGTCTTTTTTCAGGATGTCCAATGTCAGGATATGTCGTTTACATACACGGCCCGTCGGGAGAATAGCGGGCTAATAGCGGGCTGTACGTCTATGAGTGAAAGCAGCTAGAATGGCATTTAAGCACTAACATGTTGATATAAAAACACACTTAGTACCCTTCATACTGTGAGTGTTGATTCACAATGCGTTTAGCTAACATATGTGACGACCCTGGTGAGTCTTTGACTCCACCCTTTGCTTTGACTCCACCCTTTGCTTTGACTCCACCCTGGCTGTTTGGTTTGCCTGTTTTCCCTCTCTCTTAATAGGTGATGCAGTTCAGGTGTGCCGGGTTTGGCAGCAGGTTAAAAGCCTGCAGTCGCGACAGTCAAGGGCGCTCCCTCCTCCCGGCCTGTTGGTTTTCGTTGTCCTTTGTTTGGTTACACATAGACTGACTTTGCTTGACACTTTTGGGTTACTTACATTTAACTGATTTACACCACACTTCTTTATCTTTAATTAATTTCATTCTCTGTAAAATTATCTTACTTTAATAAATTCTTTATTATTGCAAAACGGCGTGGTCTCCCCCATTTCATGTTCATGCTAGAGCCAGCATGTGACATATGGGGGCTCGTCCGGGATCAATTTTCCAAAATTTGGTAAGGCAACTGAATTGTAAGTATGCTTTGTTTTGACTTGGCTGTAGGGTTGAATTGGCTTTTGGATTGTACTGACGGGAATAAATTGCCTGTGCAGTCAAATTATCAGAAAAGGGGGAGACACACGCTAACTTGTATTTGGTAAATGATAATTTAGTGTTTTGGTGTTCATTGAGATTTCGTTGTTAATTTGGTTTGATAGTGGTTTGCTTTGGTTGATTTGCCGAGGAGGAGGAGTGCCATTTGGGAGGCTACCTGCGGGTTCTGACGGTTGCGTTGCAGGTAGGCGAATTGGGTGCAGGTGTAGTGGTAACTGTGGGGGGGTGGTAGATTAGAGTCTACCGGAGCACACGGGAACCCTCGCTAGGAATAGAGCGCGTACCGCTGTTTGTTGTTTTGTTTTTTTATTTTTGTGTTTGTTATTTTTGGTGTGTCGAACGCGCTGGGGTTGCTTGCAACTCAATTGCATGAGGGCACACTGAAGACCAGCTAGGAAAGAGCTAGGGCCGTGGTCTGAAGTTAGATGCGGTGCTGCTCTAGTCTGGGGGCAAATGGTTTGCTACACCTGTATTTAATTTGCCGGCTGCGCTATACACTGTCGAGTAATAGCCTAGTCTATCGTATTACCAATTTTAGAGACCAATAAAAGAATTGTCACAATATCCATCCGAGCGCTTGCTAGTCAACAACATTCATAGTATAAAATGGATTTGGATAAATTTTACGCGTCTCCATCTGAGTCACTGTTTGATAAGTTCACAAAGGAACAGTTAAGGAAAGTGGCTGAACATTATCAATTGACTGATCTGCCGAGAGATCTTAAAAAAGAGGTCCTAAAAAATCGGGTTAGATCTGTGTTAGTAGAGAGGTCCATTATGGAGGTGATTCCAAGTGGGACTAATCCAAATGGCTCAGATGAAGTGTTCATTTCTGATAAAAATGCGGTTAGTTTTGAGCAACAGATGCAGCTTTTAAAATTACAGATGGAGCAAAAGCGGTTTGAGGCAGCAGAACGTGAACATCAACGTGAGAAAGATCGTGAAATGGAACTAAAACGTCTTGAAAGTGTTTTAGAACAGAAGCGTTTAAATATAGAGCTAGCAATGGAAAAAATGAAACGACAGGAAAGACAGGAAGAAAGGGAAAGTGAGCTGCAGAGAGAAAGGTTAAGATTGGTGGCAGAGGGAAAGATGCGGGATACTGTTAATGAGGATTCTGGTTCTGGCATAGGGGGAAACATCTCAAGTATGTTAAAGTTTTTACCCAAATTTAATGACCGAGACCCTGACATTTTTTTCTCTCTATTTGAGGGAATTGCGGAAGAGCGAGATTGGAGTGATTTGGAGCGCACCTTGCTTCTCCAAACAGTTCTTTCGGGGCGCGCTCAGGACGCCTACGTTGCATAATCAGTGACCGAGCGAAAATCATACCAGTCTGTCAAAAACGCTGTGTTGAGGGTTTATGAACAGGTGCCAGAGTTTTACAGGCAGCGATTTAGAAACTGGAGGAAGGCTGACAGACAAACATACTCTGAGGTTGCCAGAGATCTGGTTAGTTATTTTGTTCGCTGGTGTTCAGCTGTTAATGTAGAAACATTTGAACAATTAGGTGATTTGGTAGTATTGGAGCAGTTCAAGAACATTGTCCCAGAACATCTTGCTACGTTTATCAATGAGCACAAGGTTAAAACGGCCGCAGAGGCTGCCATTCTCTCGGACGAATATGCGTTGACTCATAAGGGTAGAAGTAAGGACTATGTCCAGAATAGGCATGTTAATCACACTCGAGATGACCGTCGGACAAATGGGTACAATAGTGGGCCTGCGGCTAAACAAGATTTCTCAAATCGAAATAAAACTGACCCTGAGAAGTGTAGTTATTGCCTTGAACGTGGTCACTGGAAGATAAATTGTCCTTCGCTTCTGAGTAAAAATAGAAATAAGTCCAACTTCAGCAGACCGAACTCCGCGAAGGGGCAGGGCTGCGCAGCACCTGTCCACCAGTTTAACCGGAAGATTTCTCAGGTGAACGGAGACCAACCAGAGGGCACGGCTTCTGAAGGAGGTAAAGGCTGTGAGGTGCCTGACCATCCCGTAGAAGGCCCGTGTTTGTCGGAGTCTGCTGTGGGGGACGTGGGTGTAGGCTATGACCCATTTATTACGGATGGTTTTATTTCATTTGTGGGTAGCTTTGATAAAAAGCCAGTAAAGATTCTGCGAGATACGGGTGCTACCGAAACGTTTGTGTTGGAGTCCGTTTTGCCATTCTCGGCTCAGACAAGCACTGGGACTGTTGTCCTAATTAGAGGAATGGGAATGCATACCATGTCTGTTCCCCTCCACAAGATCGAACTTAGTTCTGAGCTTGTGCAGGGTGAAGTAATTGTAGGCGTGCGTCCTGCGTTGCCTGTACCAGGAGTGCATGTCATTTTGGGGAACGTATTGGCAAGGGATCGTGTCTGGCCGAGTGGGCCAGCATTACCGGTAGTGACAGCCGATCCGACCAGGTTTGTGGAACAAGACGAGTGCGCTGCAGAATTTCCTGAAGTGTTCACTGCTTGCGCGGTGACACGGGCAAACAGTCGTGCACAGGCCGTGGAGGGTTCGAGTGGAAAAAAACATGTATGTCCACAAATACCAAATTTGCCATCAGCTTTAGATCGTGATGAGTTTATTCGGGCTCAGGAAGAGGATGATGGGTTAATGGAATTACGGGATGGGGCTTTGACAGGGGAAAAGCTGAAAAGCGCAGACAGCGGATATTTTAAGCATGAAGGGTTGCTTGTGCGTAAGTTTGTGTTTTTTAAGGATGATCTAATTGAAACTTTATTGCAAATTGTTGTGCCAATGAAGTACAGGGAACAAGTGTTGCAGACAGCACACGGGGAGGGGGCTGGACATTTCGGGGTGAGTAAGACGTATGATCGGCTACTACAGCATTTCTATTGGCCTCGATTGAAGCGTGACGTGGCAGCGTTTGTCAAAACATGTCATACTTGTCAAATCGTTGGTAAGCCGAATCAGTCTATCAAGCCAGCGCCCCTACATCCAATTCCAGCAGTGGGTCAGCCATTCGAACGTCTATTGATAGATTGTGTGGGTCCACTGCCTCCATCGAAGTCTGGTTCAATGCATTTGTTGACCGTAATGTGCCAAACTACGAGATATCCGGCGGCCTTTCCGATGAGGAGTATTAATACGAAGTCCATTGTTAAAGCTCTCTCAATTTATTTCAGTATTTGGTATTCCCCAAGTAATCCAATCGGATCGTGGCAGCAATTTCACCTCGAAAATGTTTGCGGAGGTTTTGACACAGCTTCGAGTGAAGCATAAAACGAGTAGCGCATACCATCCTCAAAGCCAAGGTGCTCTCGAGCGATTTCACTCGACCTTAAAGTCTTTGCTGCGTGCATATTGTTCAGAGCTACAGCGAGATTGGGAAGAAGGCCTCCCGTGGTTGCTGTTAGCAGCACGGGAAGTGTCACAGGACAGTTTGGGTTTTAGCCCAAATGAGTTGGTCTTTGCACACAAGGTTCGCGGTCCATTGTCCGTGTTAAAGGATGGCTTGCAGGAGTCAGATCCGCCGGTTAATCTTATTGATTACGTGCATGGGTTCCGCCGCAGGTTATTCTTGGCCGGGCGGTGCGCAAAGAAGAACATGGCAAATGCTCAGTCTCGCATGAAGGACATTTTTGATCGACGAGCAGAGAGTAGACTGTTTTGTCCGGGGGATCAGGTATTGGCGTTGTTGCCAGTCCCGGGCTCACCGTTTCGTGCAAAATTTTCTGGCCCGTATGATATTGTTCGCCAAGTCACGGAACAAGACTATGTAATAGCAACACCAAATCGTAGGAAGTCTTCTCAGCTTTGTCACGTCAATTTGTTAAAACCATATTATTCTCCATCATCCAGGAGTGACATGACTGGGGATAACGTGGGGTCTGCTGCGCTGGCAGTCGGGGGTGCAGTGTCGTCTTCTCCTATGGTGGCAGCTGATGGGGAAGATGAAGGTGCCCCTGATGACTGTGTGTTATTGCCACGTCTAAAAAATTCAGAAATGCTAGACAATCTTGATGGCCTGTTGGGTCATATGTCTGAGAAGCAGAGGAATGAGCTAAAATCATTGATTTTATCTTTTTCGTCTTTATTTTCTGATGTTCCAACGTGCACCAATGTGATGGAGCACGACATAGACATCGGGGATGCTGCGCCAATTAGGCAGCGTTTCTACCGCGTCCCACCAGCCAAACAGAAAGTTCTGGAGACTGAGGTCCAGTATTTGATCGATAATGGGCTGGCAAAACCGTCATACTCCAGTTGGGCGTCACCGTGCTTGCTGGTAGCAAAACCCGACAACACCTTTAGATTCTGCACTGATTACCGCAAGGTCAATACGGTAACTAAGCCTGACTCTTTTCCACTTCCTCGGTTAGAGGACTGTATAGACAGTGTGGGGGCTGCGAAGTACGTTACAAAATTAGATCTTCTTAAAGGGTATTATCAGATCCCGCTAACAGCGCGCGCACAGGAGGTATCTGCTTTTGTCACTCCGTCTGGCTTATACACATACAATGTGATGAGTTTTGGTTTGCGAAATGCGCCCTCTAGCTTCCAGCGTCTTATGAATTATGTAACGTCTGGGCTGGAGGGGTGTGCAGTTTATCTGGACGATGTTGTGACAGTGGGTGATACCTGGGCCTTACATTTGTCACGATTGGCGGCGTTGTTTGAGAGGCTCCAGGCAGCTAACCTAACGGTCAATTTAGCTAAATGTGAATTTGCGAAGGCTACAGTGACCTATCTGGGGAAGGTGGTAGGACAAGGAGAGGTACGGCCAGTGCGGGCCAAGGTAATGGCAATAGACAATTTTCCACCGCCTGTAACAAAAAAGGAGTTGATGCGCTTCTTAGGCATGGTGGGATATTATCGAAGTTTCTGTTTTAATTTTTCAACAGTGGTTGCACCCCTCACAAATTTGTTAAAAGGGAAAGCTCATTTTGTCTGGACTGATGAGTGCCAAGGGGCTTTTGAGAATGTAAAATTGTTGCTTAGCACTGCACCGGTCCTGGCGGCACCCCGGCTTGACCGTCCGTTTAAAATCCAGGTGGATGCCAGCCAGGTCGGGGCTGGCGCAGTGCTTTTACAAACAGATGATCAGGAAGTCGATCGTCCAGTGTCTTATTTTTCAAAAAAGTTCAATCCACATCAGTTGAATTACTCAACGATTGAAAAAGAGGCGCTGGCCCTTGTGTGGGCTCTGCAGCACTTCAATGTGTATGTAGGTGGAGGGGTTGTTCCTGTGGTTGTCTTTTCGGATCACAATCCATTGACTTTTCTGCACCAATTACAGAATCCAAATCAGCGCCTGATGCGTTGGGCGTTGTTTTTACAACCCTACGATCTACAAATTCGCCACATTAAAGGCGTGGACAATGTAATGGCGGATGCGTTGTCTCGCGCCCCGGATGGGGTGCAATAAGTGATTGTGTGCATACTAGGGCTGTCAAAATTGCTCAAAAATGACATTCGAATGTTCGTTTGGAAAAAAATCACGAATTCGAACTATTCGAATATCTGGTTGCCTATTTTACGCAGTTGCCGTCAATATGTCAATAATGCGACAAAACCAGTGCTTAATTTGAGGGGGAGCAAGGGGGAGCGCGCTCCGGAAGCTCTGACGTGCACTCCGCCAGCTCCGCCACGAGCAGTATAAAAAAAAAATGCGCTGCGTAGCGGTTATCAATGAAGTACGACATAACATTGTGTGGGGAATAGGTACTTTGGCGCCCCGTGCTGCAGGAGTACAAATTAAGCACTGGACAAAACCATGGTTCAAATTAGTGGGATATATATATATCCTATAAACAGCCCAGTAACGTGGAGGGCTAATCATGAAAAGCCACAACTTTGTATCGCTTGCATTTCACCACCACACCTGCAAGCGCGCAAACTATAGTAATCTGAAGAAGACGCCCGCTTCTGAATGTTACAAAGTATGCTAGTGGTAACGTTCCTTGCTTTGCTTACCATTTATCGAGAAGGCCTATTAAAATCGATAAAGAAAAAAAATGCATGTCGCCTGCGTCTTTCACCATGCCAGCGAAAGGGCAAGCACTACGCACCGTTCGGATTCATGAAAAAAAAGCTGTCTCGGACTTTGCCGAGAACATTGCGTTATAGCAGCTTTCACCAGCCAGACTACTAGCTCCCTGAGCTCTACTTCGGATGCTTATTGAATGGCATAGCCGAGCTGGAATACCTATATCCAAGTACGGAAACCCCGAGGGGATAAAATACATTCGCTCTTCACAATACTAGTCTGTTCCACTTGTACCGCGGGAGTGTTTTTTCACATTCGAATATTATGAGGGACATCGCGAACAGACAGAGGCTCATTCACAAAGCAGATAGAGGCGCTTGTACCGCGGGAGTGTTTTTTCACATTCGAATATTAACTTTCACGTTCGAATTCGCGTTTTTGGATACATTTCGAACGAATATTCGAACTTCGAATATTCGTTGACAGCCCTAGTGCATACCTTCACTAATTTCTCTCCTCTCTTGTCTCTATGCCCCTGTCCCTCTTAGATTACTTTTTCAGGGCCCGGAATTGCTGTGGGTAAGGAAGTTGGGTGACTGGTGAGCGTGAGGAGTGGTGAGTGTGTGTTTAGGGGGGGTTTCTGGTTGACCCGGTAGGAGTGTTGATGTAACTGGTGTTGGTTGAGGGGATTGGTAGGGCTTATGTGTTTTGGGGTTTGTTATTTTTGATACCATAAGTGCAGAATCCCACTTGGGTGGGCTTCTGTCTTAAGGGGGGGGATGTGACGACCCTGGTGAGTCTTTGACTCCACCCTTTGCTTTGACTCCACCCTTTGCTTTGACTCCACCCTGGCTGTTTGGTTTGCCTGTTTTCCCTCTCTCTTAATAGGTGATGCAGTTCAGGTGTGCCGGGTTTGGCAGCAGGTCAAAAGCCTGCAGTCGCGACAGTCAAGGGCGCTCCCTCCTCCCGGCGTGTTGGTTTTCGTTGTCCTTTGTTTGGTTACACATAGACTGACTTTGCTTGACACTTTTGGGTTACTTACATTTAACTGATTTACACCACACTTCTTTATCTTTAATTAATTTCATTCTCTGTAAAATTATCTTACTTTAATAAATTCTTTATTATTGCAAAACGGCGTGGTCTCCCCCATTTCATGTTCATGCTAGAGCCAGCATGTGACACATAGAAAACGATTCAAATTCATACGATTCAGACAGCGATAAACGGCCTCAGCCATGAATCAATCCAGCACCAAGTGGTCCTGTGATCGGACGTTGTTATGTTCTGATTAATGATCGGCGGGCCGGATCAAGATGATCCGCGGGCCGCCAGTTGAACAGCCCTGATGTATTGGCTGAATCCTCACCTTTTCTTAGCAGGTTGGTGATTTCCATCTTTAAAGCTTGGTCCAGGGGAGTCTGCTCTCTGCTGCTGCTCTGGGCTACCAGACACACACACACACACACACACACACACACACACACACACACACACACACACACACACACACACACACACACACACACACACACACACACACACACACACACACACTGCAGTTGTCACACTGACAAGATAATATTTCTTACAAGGCTATTTTTTAGTGAGAGCATTTCACTTGTTTCCAACTTTTAAATCCTTAATATATAAAAATATATTTGTACTTTCTTAAATAATACCTTGTTACTGATGTCTTTTTACTCTGAGTACCCAAATGCTTTGAACTAGAGTCACAGAATTATAAATCTGTTTGATCAACTCTGACATTACCAAACTTTGTCCAAGTCTAATTTAAGCATGTTATCTTTTCCTTCTCTTATATTAAGAACAGACAATGACCAAATGGAGGTCACTGTTCTACTGTCAATCTTGACCACAGACAGCAGTCATGCAGACCATACACAGTAGAGAACAAAGACAGATCCCTGTTCATATCAGGGGAGCCTTACTGCTCAGGTCAGATGTATTGCTCTTCCTGAGTTTCTGGTCTGTCTGTTCACGTCGTGTTTTAAACGTGGTCGATACGACGACTGTGGATCTAGAGTGACGTCAGAGTCACATTACGATACGACTGATCAACCTGAGGTCTGCTGCTGCTCTGGGCTTCAACACACACACAGCTTTTACTCAGACTAATGATGGAGTCATGATGTATCACTGCTGAGCTCTGAGATGGACAACATTCACAGACAGAGAGATCCTCTTCTTACCTCTTAGCTTTGCTCCGGCGGCCATGTTCCCCAGACAGAGCGGTCTTAGGGGTAGAATCCCCCTCCTCCCTCTCCTCATCCATAGTAGACTGGAGGAAATACGTTCCGTCCCATAAGGCAAAAAGTTATGAAAGTATAAATGTAAGGGAAGGAAGGAACTGAGGTTAAAGTGTTGATAAAACAAGTTAATCAGGTAAAAGGTTTTCAAAGGGGAGCAAGAAAGGTGCGACAGGCCGTTCAGAGGAGGAAGTAACTGAGTTGAACCACCACTCCCATGTGCACACGTGTGTACATGTGTGTGTGTGTGTGTGTGTGTGTGTGTGTGTGTGTGTGTGTGTGTGTGTGTGTGTGTGTGTGTGTGTGTGTGTGTGTGTGTGTGTGTGTGTAGTGTAGGCCTACTAGTGTAAGAGAGATCTTGATCAATTGATCAGCGAGCTGTCTTCTCTTCTCTCCGACAGCGAGTTAACAGACACACAGTGCTACAGTGCGAATATAGCCCCGCCTCCTGCCACTCAGTCGCAGTGCGGTCTCTGGCAGTGATTCGGCACTAGTCTCAATGCTCTGTGTGACGGTGTTAGTTAAGGGTTAGCCAATACAGCTAGCATCTCAAGTGCAGCGCCGCCGGGACCGTTTTAGGTAGAGAAGATAGACGGAGTAGTGATGGAGGAGGACGGTTTGGAAGTACTTTAGATTAAAGCAAATTACCAAGGAAAGTCAAAAGAATCATTCATTTGCAAGAAGTCATATGCAAATGTAAGAACACTGTTTGGGGTTTCATAACTGTGCACATGCACAGCAATAGCGATCTTTTTCACGAAATTGGTCCTGCACAAAATATATATTGTATGAAAGCTGAGCCTTCACCAATTCCGGCAATCTAAACCATATCATTCTGGGACTAAAACTCGCAAATAACAACTGAAGAAGAAACTTCTCCTTTTCTTTTAAAAACCAAAAATGAAATTTTACCATTATGATAAATTACTTAGAGAAGGTTTCTTAGGAAAAAGGTAAATTGCCTTCAATAAGAACATATGTTCTTCAGCGCAATCCGGTGGCCATATGTGTATTTGCGAACGTTTGGCTTTGTGTCATTCGATTATATTTGCCCTGAACTTTAAATAGAGGTTTTAAGTGTCAAAATGGTAAGATATCTACCTGTTTGTGTCTCATAGTATGACAGTTATACCAACTGATAATGACCAACTGATAATTATTTCAGGTGGAAATGTAATCTTCCACTTATGCCGTAAAGTAGTTTCAACATTGAATATTTCACTTGTACAACAATCTTTCTATTGGCACCAAGATGTAATATTATAGCCGTCTTGGAGATATACTCTATTTACTTTCATTACGTTCTTTTCTGTTTTGTTTTTTTTCCCCTGGTATCGAAAAAGGTATAGAATATCTCGTTTCTTCCAGGTATAACATCGAAGTTAGAAAATCCAGTATCGTGACAACACTTCTAAAAACGCGATTGTGATTATTTAGTTATACTTACAGGAAACCTGAAAGTTAAAAAAAATACATATCCTTGCTACTACCTTGGACATTTAGTTAATTACATTTGCATAAATCCAGATGAAAGCATGCAGGTCTACATATAACTGGGCGATAGCTTTAATAGGTTGCAACGCTGGACTGAAATCACTTCATGGCACGATGTGACCATTTGGTAAATAAGTAAACAAAGAAGAAGTTTGTTATTTTTTAAACACGTACACATGTGGAAGCTAACATTCAGCTTCAGTCTGAGCTAGGATAAGTTTTCTGAGTTCCCCAAAATTAGGCCAGGGGCCTGGCAATTATCTATGCATTTATCTATGTGCCTTTTTGACAATATGATTGTATGATAACCAGGTAATATGCTTATTGTTGTATTGTTGACAATGACCTGTATTTCCTATGAGACCCACCATGGTGAATGCCGTTTCAGAATTAGGGGGACGCGTTGTGGTTTTATCTCCCCTATGGAGTTTTTCCACCTCGGTCGGTGCTGCTGATGATTTTTTCCTACTTTGACTATGTTTTGGGTTTGGTAAATGGTGCTTATGGCTTAATATCTTATAGAATGGTCATCTGAGATGACCAAGGAGGGATTGTTAAGTATTTTTAGCACATAAGCTACCTCCACATAGCCACAAGGAAGCAGGATCGAACACATTAGCTGCATTACCTCCACATAGCCACAAGGAAGCAGGATCGAACACATAAGCTGCAATTACTACACATTTCCATAAAGGGAGCAGGACCAACATACAAGCTATAATAACTACTCCAGCCCCAGATGGCAGCACCTTTAGACAGGGGAGGAAGCCGGAGCCAATACGTCACATAGGCCACGCCTACTTGATACAACCGCGGAGTGAGATCAGGTCAGACACCCATGGCATAGGCAGCCCCGTTCGTAGCCCCGTGGCTGGAAGACAGGTCAGCCGTGAGACGCTCCACGCGCGTGTCAAATACAATTCCCCTCCTTTTGCTTCATAGTTACCATGCCGAAATACTTTAACAAATAAAGTGAGTTAAAAGCGATCCGGTTTAGACTACTTTCTTCAAGAACACGACAGTACTCGGGGCACAAAGTACTCAGTCTGCAGAGTACTCATAGTGCAGAGTTCCCAGAGTGCAGAGAACTCACAGTACAGAGTACCCAGTATGGGTTAACATGTTGTACTAACGTTTGATTCTATAATAGCAGGGTGGTTTTCTTTATCCATTTCTCTTAAACGAGTCTTCAAGAGAATCTCGTTGGGTTGGATTCTTCTTGTCTTTTTTCCTTCCTCATGTTACACCCTTTGCTTGCAGGTATTCAGGTAAGGGCCAAGACACACACACACACACACACACACACACACACACACACACACACACACACACACACACACACACTCACAAATCTTAGTCTTAGCCACGTATAGCATCCTACCTTTAAAATATCGCAAACGGCCTACTCTGCTGCAGTCTGTGATTCAATAAACTCCAGCTGTAGTAAAGTGGAACGTTTAGCTTCAAGCGTTAGTGAACCATTAAAGCGTCTTTAGGGCCCTTACATAGTCGACGCAACGCTACGCTTACGCGTCCAAAAGGCTACGCGACGCGACGCTTCGGCCGCCATTAAGCGTCGAAGCGTAGCAAAACGCGTCCTCCAAATTTTTGATACGCTACGCGCCGATCCATGCAATACCAAGCGTTGTTGGTGGGGGCGATACTGCAAATATTGTACATTATTACTACTATAGGTTATATTTACAGAAGAACATATGAGAGGATGCGGGAACGTGATAAGAATGACTTGACGTCTCTTTTACTAATTATCTGTGCCAATTTATGCGAACCCTTCCACAGGGTCAAAGTGCTATTTTGATGCGCGACATCAGACAGCTGATGCGGGATTGTGAGCCATTTTAATGATCTTCGTGTCACCCGATATTCGTTCTAATGCTGGCCTTATTTGTTTTAGAATTAGCCTATTTGAATTAATTACGTAATGTTTTGTGTTCACGTTCTATGTGAAACATAAATGTTCATGTTCTGTGTGAAACATAAGTTCAGTAGCCTCTTTGAGTGAATGGAATTTGAAAGCGTGAGTGTGTAGTGAATGAAAAATGTGTGCGTGTATGCTGGGACTATTTTCTGTATTTGATAAATAAACCCCTTTTCTCTAATAATGTTGCCTACCATATAATTTCTGTGGACATTATGCGCTATAGCTTAAAGCCTTTGGCTATAGGCCTACACTTAAATAATTCATTCATCTGTCAAGGCAATAGCTCGTTGTATAAACATTTTATATGGATATGAATTATTGAGTTTGACGTAAACCAAATTAGGTAACTTGTGTAACATGATAACTAATGAATCAAAAGTCATGCTTCCAAGTGACCAATGTATAAACATTTATTGGTCAGTGCGCATACCCAATCGTAGCACATTGTACTGGTGGGGAAACACGCCAGCATCTGACAAAAAAATATCTGCCAGCTGCTCCCTGACAAGGGCCGGTTTTGGTGAGTCGGGAAGATATCGGATGACTCGCGAAAGGAGATCATCAAACTTTGGCGCCGACATCCGAAAATACTGGAAATGCCTCTCCTCGTCCATGCTTCGCATTGGAAGCACCAGAGAAACAAATTCCCCATCCTGATCTCGTGTGGTATTTAAAGGGCGCACATACCACCGCCTATCTGCGCTTCATCAATCTTCTTCCGTAGCCACTTTGATCGGAACGTCACCTGGAACGTCCCCCCGCAAAAACACCGGTGACTCTGCTGCCACCCATGGCGTGAGTGGTGTATTGCATGTCATGCATTGCCCGCGACGTTCGCGTATGCTGTGTAGACTATGAAAGGAAGCGCAACGCTCGCGTCACTCACGTCGTTTACGCGCGTCGCTCGCGTCGACTATGTAAGAGCCCTTAGAGTAGTAAACCAAAATGATTTGACACAAGCTCCATTTTGAAACACTCGAAAAGCAGCACCGCAGCACCACCTGCTGGTGAGAGGATGTCAGTGGGATTGGCTGAGCTGAAGAACACGGACCAGTCGTCACCAGTGACCTATGTGTTGAGGCGGTGGCGGCAGTGTTAATTCCCCTCGAGGTCATGTCCCTCTCACACGAGTGATGCTCTCAGATATAGAGTAGGCCTACACTACAGCCGAATGATCTAGGCCCATCTAAACACCATGATCTAAACACCTTCACTAACCAAGATGACAGTCTTCCTGTCTAAATGTTGTAATCATAATACCGCTCTACAAATATAACAACTGTCCATTCTCTCCTAACTACCTTTAAAGTCACCACAAGACACTTGTGATTAAGAACAAATCCTAAATCAGAGGAAACAGTCAGTATAACCTCAACCTGACGCTTGACTCCAGGCAGGAAGGGTCTCGGTTCAATCCCCAATGCCCACAGTCTAACAGGTAGTATTCTACAAAGCAGGAATCTTCAAAATGATTCAATATCAATTTTGAAAAATAGCAATGCATCCATACATTGACTGACGTTTTTAACCATGTGGTTTTACAGGAAACTAACCACCCTATTGATGAGATTCAAAGTTATTTTTGATCTATCACGGATCAGAGAGGACTACAGTACCTTGGTCGTCTTCCTGCTGTGATGAAGTGAGCCACACCGAACCGTCTGACTCATATCAAGGAAATGCTGAACCAACCAGTTGGACCAGTTCATACTCCTCCCAGACTAACATGCTAAGGCGGCTGATCGCAGAATATAACTTCATTCAAATATGAACTTTGGACAGGGAGCTGTGATGCGTAGAAGCTCAGAGAAAAACCAAGAGACACTCGATGGTTTAACCAGCCTGTAGAGACACTCAGTCACTGAGTCAGCTGCTTCTCTACAGCAGAACCAACAGGAACATAGATACCATGTTATCAATAAAGAGACCGATAATGTCTTGAATAGAAGCACATCAAGTAGACAAGGCCTCCTCTGCCCTGTTTCTGCTGAACACCTCCATGTACAATCCTCCTCCATCCTATAAAGACAATACCACCTTGTTTAACTGAACACTTGATTCGCCTCAGTATGAACTTATGGATCAGTAGAATGTAGCCTAGACAATTGATAGATGATTTCTCTTTTCAGAAGAGCAGAGTACTGAGTAGAGAACAAGATACTCAGAGTACAGAATAATCAGAGCACAGAGTACTCAGTCTGCAGAGTACTCAGAGCGCAGAGTACTCAGAGCACAGAGTACTCAGAATACTCAGAGTACAGAGTACTCAGTAAGGGTGAGCATGTTGTACTGGCTTGTGATTCTATATTAGCAGGGTGATTTATTTTCTTTATTCATTTCTCTTAAATGAGTCTTCAAGACTCGTTGGGTTGGATTCTTCTTGTGTTTGTTCCTTCCTCATGTTACACACTTTGCTGGCAGGTATTCAGATAAGGGCCAAGACACACACACACACACACACACACACACACACACACACACACACACACACATACACATACACATACACACACACACACACACACACACACACAGCGGCGGGGCTCCGAGGAGGAGGAGGGGAGGGGAGGAGGAGGAGCAGCAGCAGGGGGAGGGGCTGAGCTAGCTGGTCCAGCCCAGGAGGGAGCTGTGCTTTGGGGGTCTCTGCGCTGCGTCGGCCATCAGCATGGAGCTGGACGCCCCCAGGGGGGCGGAGCCCGAGGCCCCCGTCCAGGGGGGTGTAGCCCGAGGCCCCCGTCCAGGGGGGCGTAGCCCGAGGCCCCCGTCCAGGGGGGCGTAGCCCGAGGCCCCCGTCCAGGGGGGCGGAGCCCGAGGCCCCCGTCCAGGGGGGCGGAGCCCGAGGCCCCCGTCCAGGGGGGCGGAGCCCGAGGCCCCCGTCCAGGGGGGCGGAGCCCGAGGCCCCCGTCCAGGGGCCCAGCGGCGGGGCTCCGGAAGGATTTAACAAATAAAGTACATTTTATTAAAACAACTGTACATGAAACCAGAGGAGTTAACATCATGTCATCTTTATTTTAAATAATGAATCACCCTTGTTCAAACCAAATGTATCGTGTGATCTTACATACGATCGTACATCGTAGTATCCATACTATATCCCTACAGACAATGGGACATTCTACATAATACTAAATCCACTATTTAACCTCAATGTACAACTAAAAATGAAACACGGGGCCTTACCTTGCAACCTTTAATCAAACTAAATGTAGTTTTACAGACAGTATCAATACTACAGAAGTGGTTGCATCAAAGTTGACGTAATACTAAAGCTGTTCTTGAATCAGCGCCCCTGCCCCTCAAAGGTCTCTGCACGGCCCTGTGGTCATATTGTAACACAATACTGGGAACATAGAATATAAATATTGCATTGACTCAATCGTAGCAGAATAGGAAACAATGCATATTTGTCTATCCAATGAGCTCCAATGGGTTAAACTCACAATCCCTCAGAGTCGTACTGTACACCTATAGTTGATACTGCAACATTGTTGGAGTTCTGAAAATAATCCAATGTTACCTATTTTGGCAAAACTCCCAGTACAGTAATTGCACTGATAAGTAAAATGAAAAACACTACGGTAAGAAAATGTTTAGACTGTCTTTAGGGGGATGTAATGATGAAATCAGTGCACAAGTATGAAAAGGTAACAAAGCAAATATTTATATGATACTGTGTGAAAATGAGCCTCATCATCAGCTCCTAATCAGCTTCACAATCCCAAACCCTGGGACAACCGGGGAGCAGTGATTACCCCCCCCCCCCCCCCCCCCCCCCTCAGCCTCACCCCCTCCCCCTCACCCCCCCCCCTCTCAGCCTCACCCCCTCCCCCGCCCTCAGTCCCCCACCAAACCTCACCCCCCCTCCCCCTTACCCCTCCATCCCCCTCACCCCCCGTCAACCTCGGACCCAGAGATCCTAGGGGTCAAAGGTCACTCCCTGAGGAATCTAGAACCACAGGTCCTAGGGGTCAAAGGTCACTCCCTGATGACTCTAGGTCAAGAGGTCAAAAGCTATTCCCAGACGAATCGAGGCCCAGAGGTCAAAGGTCAATTCCTGTTGAATCTAGGCACACTATTTCAAGGTTCAGTATCAATTGAAATCTCTCCACAGATGTATTAGGTAACGTTGGATTGGACGGATTGGACCTCTAGATGGCGACACAACACCACAAACCTAGCCTGGTATGTACCCTTTAAAACTGCATCGAGACATTTCTGCTGCACTTTACTTTGCTTTCAACTGGTTTGGATTGAGTCTCATGGCTCTCACCCGTCCGTTTGATCACGTGACATACAATCAAAACAATTTGAATATTTATTTTGCGTTTCAATTCGCTAAAATAGGGCCCTAGGAGTCTATCAACGGTGTTCTGAACAAGCAAGAAGCTTTTCTTACAGTTTTTATCAATTGTTTAAACACATTTTCTGAAACTATAGCTCAATTTCTCAAAACACTAAGGACAAATCTGGAACGAGTTTACCATTTTGTCGAAACTCCACAAATCTCTTTCGAAACGAAACACTGCACTCAAAACCATGTTCTCCCTTGTCAAAACTTTTTTTTTTCCACCAAAACGAGAAACCCAACGATCATATGAATGTCTCTTAGAGAGCATCAATTAACCACTTGTGTGATACATTTAAAACACTTCCATCAATATGTTTACCTATTTTTTGGCTTTATGAGGCCATGTTACATATTCAAATGTATACAATTGTTTAGAAAAAGCTTCCTTTTTTAAAGTTGCAATTAGGTGGTACATACAGTATAAATATTGTTGCCATATTTTAATACAATACTGTGAATATATCACATAAATATTGCATTGACACAATTGTATCTCAATGCATATTTGTCCATTCAATGAGCTCCAATGGGCTAAACTCACAATCCCACAGAGTCGTACTGTACACCTATAGTTGATACTGCAACATTGTTGGAGTATTTTGGCAAAACTCAGTTATTGCACTGATGAATGAAAAACACTACAATTTTTTTTAGAAAGGGTAACTTATTTGTTACTGTCATACTGTAAAATGTTCAGCTGAACTGACTGCAAAAAAAGCTTTCCGTAGGCCAACAAAAAATAAAAATAGTAGAGCTGTCAGTTAAACGCGTTATTAACGGCGTTAACGCAAACCAAATTTAACGGCGTTAAATTTTTTATCGCGCGATTAACGCAATTATTTTACAAAAAAATATATATATATATTTTTTTTTTTTTTTTTTCCTTTGGCTCAAAACAAAGAAGCAGTAGCCTGACTGCTATGTTCAAATGACATTTGTTCAAAGCAGTCGTTTAATTGCACTATAGGCTCTTTTTTTGTATCGTCCTGTTTTGATCAGTGTATATGCCAATGTTGTTATCAATAAAAAAATCATTTGCACAAGGCAAGCCGATGCACTTCACCATGTTGATAAGAGAATTAAAATGAGAAGAATTATGGGACAAAAAAATCAAGGGATATTTAGCATAGAAAAATAATTTGCGATTAATCGCGATTAATTAGAGTTAACTATGACATTAATGCGATTAATCACGATTAAATATTTTAATCGCTTGACAGCTCTAAAAAATAGGAATATAAGTGAGGTGAAACAGATCTATATATGTTAGATTTCAGCTTATTTCTAAACTGTTCTTAAAGACTCTGCATTGTGTATTTCTCCCTCGTAGTAGTAATTCTTGAGGTGGAAATCAAAGCAACTTGCCAGGTTGTATCAGAGGGTTGAATAGAAGGTTTATTGGAGGATGTAATACAGCACAGGTACAGACTTAGGTGGGATAGTCTCAGTGTAGGAGGTGAGGAGCAGTCTCCAGACGTGCTCCTTGGCTGTCCATCCCTCTTCTCACCGAACCAAAGGGTTGGGGCCAGTATTATAGGAAAGAAAGCGTGAATAACAAAATAACAGTCTCCCTTGATAAGGTATATGGCCCAGGCTATGTCCCAGACGACAGGGTTGGTTCGTCCTTGTTGGGACATCACAAATGGCAGAATGTTGGAGATAACACCTCGTACAGTAGGAGAGGCACTGGCCTGTTCCTAGACTAAGAGATGTGGACACAGAGAGACACTAAAACACACCAACATTCCACATTCCTCCCTCTTGATCATATTAAACGTAGTTTAAAGATCACCCTTTAAAATGAGTATTCAGTTTATCTACTGGTAAACAATTAACAGTTATCTAAATCAACAAAATGAAGCATAAAAGGCAACAGCAAACATAAAAAAGTATACTCATCATCCACAAGTAAACCAGATGTAGGCTAATTAAAAAATAAAAAACTCATTAGGTTACTCATGATTAAACCAAAACAGATTTAAATTGTAAAATAAAGGAAATGGAGTGTCCAGACAGCGCCCTCTGCTGGGCAGTGGAGCTCCACCTTCCTCTGACAGCTCTCACTGTCCCCAGCAGTAAAGTGGTTCTGTTGGTCTGAACAACACTAAAGGGCCCAGAGGAAGGCTTAGCCTTAGAAACGGGGGGAAGTTTGGGGCCCCAGACCTTACGACGGGGGGGGGGCTCTCTAACACAGCTACCCTGAGGGGGGGCAACAAGATCAGGGCAGTCCCCGGGGGGGTCGGTTGGGGGGCGGTCATCCGGTGAAACACACAGGGAGATAACTTGATGACCACATAGAGCATGATAACAGAAAGGACCAATGGCAGTGCCATCTGGACTATCTGAGACAACATAGACCCACCCAGCCCGCTGAGCCATCCCACACATGTACATCAGTCTGTACCCCCCCTCCGATCCTGATCAGGCCAGGGCAGCTCCCGCACATGCGCGGGCGCATGTGTGTGTAACGTATGCACACCCTCACCCCCCTCCCTCACCCTCACCCCCCCACACCTTCCCCCCATCCGCCCCCTCATGTGTGTGTTTGCATGTGTGATGATGTGTCATTATAGTCCGGGAGCCGGACCCTCAGCCCCGTCACACCCCCTCAGCCCCGTCACCCCCCCTCAGCCCCGTCACCCCCCCTCAGCCTGACACAGAGACTCCCCTCAGACTCGGGGGGGGGGGGGAGGGAGGCAGGCAGGCAGGCAGAGACACTGAGGCCCCTCCGACCCTCCGACCCCCCCCCTCGGCACCCTTGGTGTGTGTGTGTGTGTGTGTGTGTGTGTGTGTGTGTGTGTGTGTGTGTGTGTGTGTGTGTGTGTGTGTGTGCGTGTGTGTGTGTGTTTACAACCGACACAGAGACACTGAGGACCCCCCCCACCCTACCAACACCCCCGGGAGGAGGTCCTCCTGGGTGAAGGAGGAGCAGAAGGTGTGGAGGTGTGTCAGTGTGTCTGAGGACCCTCCTCCACCTGGGACACTCTGTAGAAGGACAGAGAGCCAGCAGGCCGGTCCAGATACACTCCTACTCTGGTGGAGCCAGCGGCGGGGAGAGGGAGGTCTGTATAACTACCGTTGTACCGGGCAGAGTAAAGGCCATCACGACAATCAAGACTCCAGGACTTGTTGTTCTCTCCAAGCCTGCTGTCACCATCCCCTCCTCTCCTTGTGATTCCTCTGTATGTCACTCCTATATCAACCCATCCTTCCCTCTCTACCTCCCAGTAACAGCGGCCAGTCAGAGCCTCTCCTCCCAACACCTGGGACCAGGAGTCAAATCTCTCTGGGTGATCCGGATACGACTGGTCCCCTCCAACCCACGTCACCTTCCTGTTGTCCTCAGACAGAGAGAGTTCTCTGTAGGCCGTGTTGGGGTCCAGTGTGAGGTCACAGGCATCTGAGGGAGAACCAGACATAATGAGCTGCTGAACCGCTCTTCATCATCATCATCATCATCATCATCATCACTGGTACTGTTCTGTGGGGGGGGGGGGGGGGGGGGGGGGGGGTCATGTGATGTTATAGTTCCACTATTGTTACATAGTAGTAACAATAGTGGACCCGGACCGTCACCCCCCCGCCCCCCCCCTCCCCCCCCTCCCCCTCCTCAGCACCACCTCCTCCCCTCCGACTCAACGCCCCCCTCAGCCCCCTCCCGCACACCCCCCCACCAACAGCCCCCCCTCAGCCCCCTCCCCCCATCAGGCCCCCCTCTCAGTCCCCCCTCTCACCCCCCCCCGATCAGTCCCCCCTCTCACCCCCCCCCCCCCATCAGGCCCCCCTCTCACCCCCCCCCCTCCCCATCAGGCCCCCCCCCCCCCCCCCCCATCAGTCCGCCATCTCACCCCCCCCCCCCCCCCCCTCCCCTGAGCCCAGATGTTAGCGTCATGATTCGTGATGGTGGACAGTATTAATATACGTAAGATACATGATGTCAGCCATCATCTTCATTCCCAGTAGGATCTGACCTCACTTCCTGCTGTGTGGATGGACTTTCCATCTCAATAGTGAGTGTGTGATGTGATGAATCAAACAGACACTTACACTTCTTTAGAGCTGGTTTCAGCCTCCACACTCCACCGTGCTCCACACTGGGGGGGGAAACAAAGTGAGAGCAGCATGTTGAAACATTCACCTTCATCATCTGCAGTCTCATAACGTTCTACACTGCATGAGTTACAGCTGCCTCTTCAAACCACTTCATCTAGCAGTGGTGAGCTGTCCTCTCCATACCTGAGAGTGTCCAGTCTCCAGCGTGGATCCTCCAGTCCAGCAGAGAGCAGCGCAGCTCCAGAGTCTCCTGGGTGATTGTAGCTCAGGTCCAGCTCTCTCAGATGGCAGGGGTTGGAGCTCAGAGCAGAGGCCAGAGAAGCACAGCCTTCCTGTGTGACCAGGCAGCCAGACAAGCTACACACACACACACACACACACACACACACACACACACACACACACACACACACACACACACACACACACACACACACACACACACACACACACACGTGAAATCCTGTGTTTTTCAAGTCTGCCAACCAGTTTGTGAACGTCCTACTCCAAACACAAGTGGCGTTGCCTTGGTGACGGTCCTTTTATGAAGCACTTCCTGGTCCAGTGAAGGGACACCGGCGGCGAGGTGTGTGTGGATGGATTATTAAGTATTGTAGCGCCCCAAGCCCTAGTCTCTATTCCGCTGTGGAGCGAGGTCCACTCAACCACAGGACTTTTGGCTTCTTTATATTTCACTTGAGTATCACCTTTACCTAAAACTCGGTTAGATTGTACTACCATCTAGATTATAGATCAAAAAGGTGACGACATTTTAATGTCAGAAAACAAATGAAAGATCACAGGCCCAGGCCTTCCTGTGATTCATGCTCCGTTCTAACGGTTTAAGTGACTCATTAAAGCAGTCAGCGATGTTCAGACCTGCTCTATGAAGCAGTGCTCACAACACAGGGACGCGGGAAGTGGGGGTGCTTAGGGTGCTGCAGCACCCCCCTGGCGGTCCCTGGCTGTAACTACAAGAGAGAAAGTTTTCTGAACAAATCAATACTTTTTTTTTTTAGAGTAGAATTTTATCATACAACATGATTTTTCATGAAATTATTGACATCAACCGTTTTTGTTATATTTATCATATTAGCATTTCATTTTATTTAGGACATTGTCTGTGTAGGCTGACGTAGGCTATGACGCACAACGCAGAACAATGCTATGTGCGCGACGGGAAAATTCGGAAAGTCAAGCTTGTTACAAGTGCAATGTGTCACAGAAAATAAGTATTTTCAGATTTTTTTGGCCCCAAGAAGGCAAAACTTCGCGATGAAAACACCAGCCGGACATCCAATTCCCTGCATTCCGTATGTGATCTGTCCATAGCTGAATATGGTACTATGCTGATTTTACATAAGCATGTTGGTGTTCAACATCTGTTGTAGTGCAAAACAACAGGTGTAAAATGTTGCTGGCCATATTAATAGACACGTTGAATGTTATCGTTTTGATTCTGGAATCCCGCACGTAAACTGGTTTGCAAAAAAAGAGCAAAGACGGACGGTTCACTTGACAGAGAAATCGTCACTTTCCTCATATCAGACAACTCGTAACTCTGGATGAAAATGAAGACTTTCTTTTACTGTCACTTTCCTTTGTAAACCTTTAGAAATAACCTCCTGAATCCTTGTTATAACGCTGTGTATAATCCCGGACCGCAACAGCTTGTCGGCATGTTGTTAGTGTGTGAAATTCAGCACAGTATCAGCCGAGTTGACTCTAATTTCCACATTGTTTACTTGCTGACGTTTGTGAATAACAGTGGCTAGTTGGCAGAGTTAGTCTTTTTACACACCAGAAGAGTATTTATCAGAGCGGAGCCCTGAATGTGACGTCACCCTTCATTTCGTCTCTGTAAACATTGGATGTTGCGCAGCATTTATTATGACGTCATTACATAGACTCTCTCTCAGCACCCCCCACTCGGACTGACTTCCCGCGTCCCTGTCACAACAACATCTTAATCTAGAAGAATTTAAAATGCATTCATGTGAAACTTTAAATACATTTAAGATCAGTAACATACAATACCTTGCAGTAATATTTGCAAACCCCCTTTGACAAATAATGTTAATTTTCTAATGGCAGCACTCTGGCCATCATCATCGGTACAAGAGACAGTTTACTAAATAAACGACTGGCCGATAGACTACTTACACGGTGAGAGTAGTTGTCCTATTTCCATGTGTGGATGGACTAAGGAATCAGCAATAGTTCACTCAGAATGCATAATAATTTAGTGGTCTCACCCTATAGTCTGTGGACCAGGACTGATGCAAAGTCAATCCTGGCCAAGCAGCAGAAGTTAGGTGACAATGTCCCAACATTACTGGCCCACTATGGGTGCACTAAAGATGCAAGAGTATTCTTAATGTTACTGTTTATAACACAGGGCGCTTTAAGACATTTAGAGTATCCCCACTTCTCCCATAAACCACTACACCACTGCTTACAGCTGTTGAAACACAGCTGGACCTAACTATTAATTAACAAGTATTAATCCTTGGCTTTCCTTATTTATTAGTTCATAATGAATAGAGCTTTAATGAGTTTGTCTCTTAACTGGGTACACAATATAACAATGTTATTCTGTATCCTCTTCAGATTTGTGAGTAAAGAATTAGCTATTTAAATAATGAGTTCTGGATATAGTAAGCTTTAAAACACGTTTTGTTTGACAATTGAGTTTCAAATCATTCTTTCCAGAGACCTTCCAAAATGTTTCTTTTGAGGCTTTCAGGGGGTCTGAGGTGTCCAGCTAGGGGTAAGACCCTCCAAAAAACCCCTGTACTTCACCCCGCTCTAAACTATCACTGTCCCGTATACAGGGGACAGAGGGGGGGCAATAGCATTATATTTTGAGTTCATTTTATATCTATAATTGAAAGGTTGCAGGCATATGGATGTATTAGAATATCCACCTAAACAACAAGGTGCTACATCTCCAATGATACAAAGTAATTGATGTGGTCATCACAGGTACTGAGTTATAAGCTGGGTTTATAACTGTCCTCTGATGTAGAACTTGTGGTGTAACTGTTTGACCATTGGGTAAAACTGACCTGAGTGTTTCCAGTGTACAGTGTGGACTCCCCAGTCCAGCAGAGAGCAGCTTCACTCCTGAATCCTTCAGATCATTGGTACTCAGGTCCAGCTCTCTCAGACTAGAGGAGTTGGAGCTGAGAACTGAGGCCAGAGCTTCACAGCATGTTTCGGACAGATGACAGCCATTAAGCCTGCGTACAAACAAAATACACTACATGTTAGGAACTGTGATTATTTTTTTATTTGAAATTTGTCATAAGAATGTTTGATTAGTTTAACTAAAAGTCAACACAGTAGATCTTCAAAATATGACTTACTACGAGGTCAGATAACTAAAGTTTTTATATAACTCCTGAAAATGTCCGTGAAAATAAGAAGAATACATTATTTAACTTCACTAAACAACTCTAAAGTACACCTTACTGTCTGACTACATGGTTCAGAGTAGAATAGGAATGTAATAAAACATACACCTTATACCATCATTAACAAACTGAATCCAACGTACACCTTTTACTCCCATGGCAACACAAATAGAGTGAGATGGAGGTCTTGTGTATGATAAGATGAGGTAATGGCGCTGCGATGCACGCAGACTGCCAAGGTTTAGTTCAGTGCTGAGTTAAAGCGTGACTGTATTGGGGCGCCGGTGTGATCACTCTCTTAGGAAAAACGACCCACTTAAGTTCCCATGAAGACATTCTGCTTTGATCAGAAAACTAATACACAGATTTGTAATTTGTGCAAAGTTTGAATGGAATGTCACAGCAGCACTAGCGCTATTCAAGAGCATGTGAAGAAATGCACTATTCTGGATGACCCAGAGAAGAAGATGAATCCTTATTGGAGTATATTATCCAATCAGCAGCTGGTTATTATTAGTAGGTATTTGATTGAGGAGGAGGATGAGGAGGAGGAGGAGGAGGAGGAGGAGGAGGAGGAGGAGGAGGAGGAGGAGGAAGAGGATGAAGAGTTGGTTGGTGAGGAAAGAGATGTCGAGGCGCTGGCATTAAAAACAGAAAAAGACCCCCTATTCAATCAAAACATTAACAACTTATTAAAGGTGAGTGAATCTTTTCACACATTTGTTAGGGTGCCACAAAATAAAAAAGTAATTGGCACCAGTAGAAATGTCTTGAGCCTGATAGGACATATTTTACTTATGTAGACCTGTTAACTTCCTCTGATGGAGCTGTTTGACCATTGAGTAAGACTGACCTGAGAGTTTCCAGTGTACAGTGTGGACTCCCCAGTCCAGCAGAGAGCAGCTTCACTCCTGAGTCCTGTAGAGCGTTGGTACTCAGGTCCAGTTCTCTCAGACTAGAGGAGTTGGAGCTGAGAACTGAGGCCAGATCTTCACAGCATCTCTCTGACAGCTGACAGGCAGTCAGCCTTCACGCAATAAACAGAACATGTTAGGAACTGTTTTATTTGTAATTTTTTATTAGATATGTTTTATTATTTTGACTAAATGTCTGTACAGCAGATCCTCAAAATATGAGTTATTTAAAGGTCAAATAAATAAAACTCCGGAAATTGTCCATAAAAATGCCAAGTTCTTACAAACTCTTTTTCTTTTAGTTTAACTAATGTTTAAAACATTGGATGATTACATTTATTATGATATATTTTTATAAGGATTGTTATGATTGGGGTGTATATTAAGTAATGTATCAATACTGCTTTTATATCGTAGTATTAATTGTTTTCTGTTGTGTATGATATAATACGTTATCACTGAACGTACAGAGAAGTTTTCGATGTTATTCCAACTTTTATTTTCTAGTTTTACGTAAATTATGTGTATTGTTATGCATGTTATTAGTAGTGCTGTCAGGTAGGGCTGGCCCGAATACCATTTTTCAGGCTTTGAATACTCGTCGGTTTTTCCGAGCGAGTATTCGAATACTCGTTCCAGAAAAAAATATATATAAATATATATTATAATAATAATAATAATCCCTATACTCCCTAGAACCGATTTTGACAGTATCTGCACATTTAGTTGAAGATTTAATAGCGTATGAACTTTAATTAGGAGGCCTAAGTAAGTTGAAGTTCCTTACTTTTTCCCCGTGGAAGCGAACAGCTGTCCTTTCTGCCATCTCAGCCCTTACGGGAGCTTTTCAATTCATCCTGGAACGCGCATCTTTTCGGGGAATTTGTACAATAAATCCACAACAAATACCGAATTGTGATTGACTTATGTGTCCATATTATATCCATTATATTGACCGGGTATTGAAACCGAAACTATCAAACATGTATTAATAAAGGACATAGAGACTATCATTCTTGGATCTAAGGGTGGGTTTATTTATTGCATAAAGACCCCGAAAATAAGCACAAGTTCCAGGCTGGATAAAAAAGCTTCTGTAAGGACAACAATCGCACCAATGGCAGCATCGGAACCGCACGGCCGTCAGCTTCCCGAAGCCGACAACGGCATGTTTTTACTACTTACGGATCAAAAGTTATTTAATAATTTATTAACCTACACACGTGTGGTGTCCTGTACAGTAGCTCGGGCTCTGATAGTTTTCTTATTATCAAGCTATTAAATGTTTCTTCCAAGGCTGTGTCAACAAATAGTTCTATGTCTGCATAATAGGCTACTTACATATTTGAGGTGATTCATCAAACTTGTCGTTCCTCCGTGAAATGCCAATTTGTTGTTGCAAATTTGGCACTGAGCATGCTTTCGATCATTGGTCAATTTAAAACGTTCCCAAATGGAAGATTTTTGGGGCATTTTGAACCAGCTCGTTCAATGTAAGTAATGTAAGTGGGCTCGGAGGTGAGGAGATGGATGCGCAAGTTGTGACACTTAGTGATGTAATATCCTCCTAAATTAGCAATATACTACTACTACTACTACTACTACTACTACAATATTACTAACTTTTATATCCCAAATCTTATATTATTTGCTGACATTATATTGCAGTTCTTCTAGCTTCTTGCAAAAAAAATTGTTTAGCAAAAAAAAAAAAAGAAAACCAATATCCGAATAGTGACTTTAAGCTTCGAATACAAATTTTCCGAACGAGTATTCGAATATTCGAATAATTCGGGCCAGCCCTACTGTCAAACGATTAAAATATTTAATCGTGATTAATCGCATTAATGACATAGTTAACTCGCGATTGATCGCACATTTTTTTTCTATTCTAAACATCCATTGATTTTGTGCTGCTAGCCTTTTAGTGAGATCAGAGAGTGTTGAGAAGGACAGTAAGAAGAGAGACCCGCAGTGAATTCAACCCGGTCCACTTGACATCGGGTAGGTGCATGACAGTGGTAGGCCTACCATAAAACTTCAATAGCCCAGGCTTTTATTTGTTTCAATCACTGAACTTTCGAACAAAACTCTTGCTCAACAAAGATGGGAAATACTATAACATTTATTATTTAAATCAGTATGAATATTCCTACCGTACGTAGGCCTATACACATTACCAGGCTATCACTACACACACACACACGGTGGCGGAGTGGTAATCAGGAGAGTCGGGAGAATTACCGGCTGGCCGTTAACGTTACGGGGCTGTCGGGCTGATTACTGCGGGATAACAATATTGCATTTATAAAAGTTCCTTGCAGCGCCGTCTGGCAGCCTGAGCTGTGCCGCCGCAACCTCTCACTCAACAGACGCAACAAACTGTCAATGTCGCAACCAAGTCTATTTTGTCTAGAGGGGAGTAACTGAGCGGCCCCTCCCAAAGTGGTACAACCCAGGTGGGCCTTGAACTGCGATTGGTCAGAAAGACGTAACAGCGTGGAACTCTCGTGCAGGCTCGAACAAAGTGACACACAAATACAATCACACACTTTTAAAGAGTTTTTCATCTGCTCCGTATCCATGCTTGCCCCAACAAGCTCGTGCAGGGTGCTTGTTGTTTTTTTTCCCGGTGTAGCTAGATCCGGTATGGTGTTGTAGACTTTCTAACGTGACTAGTTATTGCTTGACAGCAGGTGAAAAACGACAACGTTTGGCAAGCCAAAAGAGCATTAATCGCGCAATAAAAAAATTTACGTCGTTAAAATTGGTTTGCGTTAACGCCGTTAATAACGCGTTAAACGGACAGCACTAGTTATTAGTGAACGTACAGATACGATTTGTATTTTATTACACCTTTTATATACTAGTTTTCTGTATAGTATGATACAATTATTGTTATAAATTTTGTTAGAGAACCGGCCTGCCGTTCCCTGCAGTGCAGTCCGGGTTGAACCGCAGCATGGAGGAGAAAGTGATTGTTGCCGTTTGCGACTCCCGGGGCTCTATAGATAATAGTATATCATATAATATAATTGTATATATAATATCATGGCCAAAAGCACTGTGCACCTCCGGATGGCCGTAGCGCGGGGAGCTCTCGCAGGGATTGGGCTTCGCGGGGTTTGTTTACCGGCGTTGCTATGGTTACTGGTCTTGTGTGTTCCAATGGTTTATCTATCTAATAAATCGCTGTCTAATCAATACATCAATCACTCCCTCTTTCGTGGTCATTTCAATATTATGAATAGACTGTTTTTGGGTTCTCCGACGTCCCTCCCTCTTCCACAACAGGTTAAGACTTGCAATGGTGGTTAGATCGCCCAACGCATCGCCAAGACCACACTCCCTACCATTACCTCAATATACGAGAAGAGGTGCCTCCGAAAAGCACGCAACATCATAAAGGACACCTCTCACCCCAACCATGGACTGTTTACCCTTCAACGTGGCAACCGCTCTGGGGCACGCTACCGCAGCCTCCCAGGCAAAACTAACAGGACTAAAAACAGCTTCTTCCCATCAGCTGTCAGACTGCTTACATAATACCCATCCATATCTCATACTGCCTAGTCCCTACTGCTAAATCACACTTTTCTGCACTACCTGCACTTTACTTTATAACTGTTGTAATTAACTTTTGCTGCACAGATATTATGCTGTAAATATATTTATACATGTTGTTCAAACTGATGTTTGCACTCTGGTTAGACCCACCTACATTTCGTTTAATTGTAACCTGTTACTGTGCAATGACAATAAAGTGAATCTAATCCAATCTAATCTCGGCCATGGTTGAGAATGAATTGGCATGAAGCACAGTTGGCGGGCAAAAGATGTGGCGCGGCAAATTCGCGTGACAAAACTTGCACAGCGACAGATTATGATTTGACCCGTGACAAAACTTGGGCGACAACGCGAACGGGCGACAAATGTGTCTTTGGTGTGAACGCGGCATAACAATTTACATATTCTAGTATTATGTATTGAGTGTTGTTTGTATTGTAATAATACTTACAGATACGTTTTGGAGGCTTTGAACACTGGCAGCAGCCTCAGAAGACCCTCCTCTGAAGCTTTGTATTTCTTCAGGTCAAACACGTCCAGCTCCTCTTCTGATGACAGTAAGATGAAGACCAGAGCTGCCCACTGAGCAGGAGAGAGAGGTCCTTTAGAGAGTGTTCCTGATGTCAGGGACTGTTGGATCTCCTCCACTAGCGAACGATCGTTCAGCTCATTAAGACAGTGGAACAGATTAATGCTTCTTTCTGGAGAGATATCTTCCTCTAGCTTCTCCTTGATGTAAGACACTGTTTTCTCATTGGTCTGTGAGCCCCTTCCTGTTTGTCCCAACAGACTTTGTTTAATCCGAAGGGTCAGTGATCTACTTCCTGTCTTTCCCAGCAGACCTCGTAGAAGAATCTGATTGGTCCCCAGAGAGAGGCCCAGGAGGAAGCGGAGGAACAAGTCCAGGTGTCCGTTCTCACTCTGTAAGGCCTTGTCCACAGCACTCTTGTAGAGGACAAGTTCAAATTTACTGGCCTGTGATTGCTCTTCTGAGAGCAGATTGTCCCCAGTGTTGATGAAGGACCAGAAGACATAAAGGGCAGCCAGAAACTCCTGGATGCTCAGATGGACAAAGCAGAACACCTTGTCCTGGTACAGCGTACACTCCTCTTTAAAGATCTCGGTGAACACTCCTGAGTACACTGAGGCTGCTCTGATATCGATGTCACACTCTGCCAGGTCTGCCTCGTAGAAGATCAGGTTGCCTTTCTCCAGCTGGTTAAAAGCCAGCTTTCCCAGAGAAAAAAATATTTCCTTGCTCTTTGAACTCCAGTCTGGATCTGTTTCAGCTCTTCCATGATACTTCCTGTCCCCCTGTAAGGACTGAATCCTCAGGAAGTGGCTGTACATCTGAGTTACGGTCTTGGGCATCTCTTCTACTTTCTGGGATGTTTTGAAGAAGTCCTCCAGAACTGTAGCAGTGATCCAACAGAAGACTGGGATGTGACACATGATGTGGAGGCTTCGTGATTTCTTGACGTGGGAGATGATTGTTCTGGCCAGCGTCTCCTCTCTGAATCTCTTCCTGAAGTACTCCTCCTTCTGTTGGTCGGTGAACCCCCTCACCTCTGTCACCATGTCCACACACTCAGCAGGGATCTGATTGGCTGCCGCAGGGCGTGTGGTTATCCAGATGCGAGCGGAGGGAAGCAGGTCGCCCCTGATGAGGTTTGTCAGCAGCACGTCCACCGAGGTGGACTTTGTGACATCAGTCCAGGTTTGGTTCCTCTGGAAGTCCAGAGGAAGTCGACACTCATCCAGTCCATCCAAGATGAAGACAACTTGGAACCAGTCGTATCTGCAGATTCCTGCTTCTTTGGTCTCAATAAAGAAGTGATGAAGAAGTTCCACCAAGCTAAACTCTTTCTCTTTCAGTAAATTCAGCTCTCTGAAAGTGAGGAGAAATGTGAAGTTTATGTCGTGATTGGTTTTGCCTTCAGCCCAGTCCAGAGTGAACTTGTGTGTTAAGACGGTTTTACCAATGCCGGCCACTCCTGTTGTCATTATTGTCCTGATTGGTTTATCTTGTCCAGGTAAGGGTTTAAAGATGTCCTCACATCTGATTGGTGTTCCTTCCTTGGCTGGTTTTCTGGAAGCTGTTTCAATCAGTCTGACCTCATGTTCCTTGTTGACCTCTCCACTGTCTCTCTCTGTGATGAAAATCTCTGTGTAGAAGTCATTCAGATTTGTTGGCTGTCCTGCTTTATCGATTCCCTCAAACACACACCTGAACTTCTTCGTCAAACGAGACTTGATTTTATGTTGGCACTCGACAGCATTAAATCCTAAATGAGAAAACAACAGAGTACATAAGTTAGTGGATGGTAACATACAGGTCAATATTTCCTTATTATCAACTTAAATTATTAGTTTAAGGACTGCTTGTTACAGATCCAAAATGTTCAGGAATATTATTTCCATAGCAGTGTGATTGGTCTAATGATAGTGATAATGATAGTGAGTCTAAAGTGACTTCTGCTTTTAAAACAAGATAGTGTGGCATCTATTCTACTGCGTTATTCTGCTGTTGATCTGCAGTATAATGTTTAACATTCTTTAACCTGATAGACCCCCAATAACCCTAGATATCTGGATCATACCATTTAACTTGATACCCCCACAACAACCCTACATATCTGTATCAAACCATTTAACTTGATACCCCCACAACAACCCTACATATCTGGATCAAACCATTTAACCTGATACCACCACAACAACCCTACATATCTGGATCAAACCATTTAACCTGACACCACCGCAATAACCCTTCATATCTAGACTAAACCATTAAACCTGATACCCCACAATAACCCTTCATATCTGGACTAAACCATTTAACCTGATACCCCACAATAACCCTAGTACTGTATGTGGATCAAACCATTTAACCTGATACCCCACAATAGCCCTTCATATCTGGATCAAACCATTTAACCTGACACCACCGCAATAACCCTTCATATCTAGACTAAACCATTAAACCTGATACCCCACAATAACCCTTCATATCTGGACTAAACCATTTAACCTGATACCCCACAATAACCCTAGTACTGTATGTGGATCAAACCATTTAACCTGATACCCCACAATAGCCCTTCATATCTGGATCAAACCATTTAACCTGACACAAACACAATAACCCTACATACTGTATGTGGATCAAACCATTTAACCCCCAAGAGGAAAGATTTCTTCACATTGAAGTTAAATGTCATTTAGTCTGAAGAGAACAAATAAGAGTCTCATACTGTTCTTCTGTTGTTAGGGCCACTTTATTTCTAGTTTTTTTTATTGAGAATTACCTCCCCCTGCTGGCCCTGTTTATGTTGGTTTGAGATGCCTCCTGGAGCCCAATAAAGGTAGACAGGATGTGAGGCCCGTTAGGGGGCCGCATTAGGGAAACGCCAGCCACAGTCGGGAACGATATCGCTTTTATACGACGAATACAAACACGAATGCAAACACAAATAAGTAGCCTATACGAATTATATTCAAAGATACATGCTTGAGTATAACCTTTTCGTTTGCATTTACACTGAAACCCGCATACACCTGAGGATAATATATTTTTTGTTATAATTAGTAGGACAAGTGATCCTATTTTCGTTGTAATTAGATTTTGTTTGATTGAACTGGATCGTGCGTCTGAAATACCCCCTTGCCTGGGCTCGCGCGGCGTCTTGAAAGAAGGTAGGACAAGCTGCCGAAACACCTGTCTTCAAAGTAAGAGTCTCTTCTGCCCTTCAAAATAATAGTCTCCTCTGTCTTCAAAGTAAGAGTCTCTTACCGTCCCCCAGTGTGTCGGCCAGTTCCTCCTGGTTCGTCTCCAGCTCTGGTAGATGCTGCTGTACGGACTGAGCACTGGTGACCTTTGACCTCTCCTGGTGTCTGTGGAGAACACACACACACACACACACACACACACACACACACACCATGATGGACGCGCATGCACACGCGTCCATCACACAAACACACACGCACACACACACACACACACACACACACACACACACACACACACACGCACGCACGCACGCACGCACACACACACACACACACACACACACACACACACTTTTATGTCCCCTGACTTGTAAACATCACTATCAGTAGAGTCTGGTAACAACCAACTTGTCTCTTTTATCGTCTGTTTGAAACCCCTACCTCTCCTCTCTGGAGGGCCGTCCATCTTTAAGCCGAGGAGGTATATCCATAGACCAGTCACTCTTCATGGAGACACAGCTGGGTCCAGGGAAGTCTGCTCTCTCCTGCCTCCTTCTGAAAAACAATAATCAAAATATTCAATAATCTTTCTCAGATTATTGAAACTGCAATATATGGACAGGCTTAAAATGAAGTTATTAGCCGTTTTAACACCTGTCCTCCGTAATTTCACATGTAACAAACACTGGGAAAATGTAGTTGATTTCTGTGATTAACTGTGAAAACAGGGGATGGAAGGCCGGGACCCTATAATGTTCAGCTAACTGGTAATTATAATTGTAACGAGAGTAGCGTGTGTGTGTGCGCGGGAATGGCAGTATCTGTGTGTGAGTGGACGAGCGAGGAGAGCGAGCACTGGCGTGTCTAGTGAGGTAATAAACGAGTCTGGTTGTGTGCAAACGTGTACTGTAAAGTTAGTGAAACTAAGAATAAAGTACCCAGCCTGTCAAGAATCGGTGGCCGCTTCATTCCGACCATATTCCGACCTCTAAGCAGACCCACTGCCGGTCAAAGTGAAGGGTGTTCCCCCCGAGAGAACATCGGCCAGGAGGGAACGTCTCCCCTGTGCTCCTCGACTGCGGTCTGAGAGCCCACAGCAGGAAAGGTTTAACATAATAATAAAAAAAAAATTCTATATACGCGTGCAGCTGTGAACTCATGTATTGTAATTTATTGCATGATGTGTACTTTTAGGATTACTATAAGAACTATCATTTAGCATTCACCACAAATGACTCTGAAAAGCAGTGCCAACATTAAACTATTTTTAAACCATTCAGCGAACAAAAGGCAACAGGCTGATTATCGTTTAGGGTGCCACTCAACATGCAACACGCCCACTCAAATGGTGTGAAATGCCGACATTGTACTGCTCATTTACATATAAGGTAATTAACATTTCCGCCGGCTAAAATCCAACCTCAGGGGTAGTCTTTTTTCAGGATGTCCAATGTCAGGATATGTCGTTTACATACACGGCCCGTCGGGAGAATAGCGGGCTAATAGCGGGCTGTACGTCTATGAGTGAAAGCAGCTAGAATGGCATTTAAACACTAACATGTTGACATAAAAACACACTTAGTACCCTTCATACTGTGAGTGTTGATTCACAATGCGTCTAGCTAACATAGAAAACGATTCAAATTCATACGATTCAAGCAGCAGAATAAACGGCCTCAGCCATGAATCAATCCAGCACCAAGTGGTCCTGTGATCGGACGTTGTTATGTTCTGATTAATGATCGGCGGGCCGGATCAAGATGATCCGCGGGCCGCCAGTTGAACAGCCCTGATGTATTGGCTGAATCCTCACCTTTTCTTAGAAGGTTGGTGATTTCCCTCTTCAAAGTTCTCAGGTTTATCCATAGAGCAGTCACTCTGCATGGAGACACAGCTGGGTCCAGGGGAGTCTGCTCTCTCCTGCTGGACTCTTTTAGAAAAACAAGAACCAGGATTTATGGACGTTTGATAGAAGCTGTATCTTTATGATATAAAGATAAATCCTCACTTCTTTCTCACTTCTCTTTCTCAGATTATTGAAAAGGAAACATATCGACAGGCAGAAAATGAAGTTATTAGCCGTTTTCACACATGTCCTCCGTCTTTTCTCTGCATTTGCACATTAGGAGGTTCAACCATGGGGGTCATTCACACTTATTCATACTTGATGCCCGATATCCGGACATCGTTGTCGCTCAGACATATTTTATGTTTCATTTCACATGAAACAAACACTGGGACAAATGTAGTTGATTTCTGTGATTAACTGAGAAAACAGGGAATGGAAGACCGGGACCCTTTAATGTTCAGCTAACTGTTGTCAATAATAATTGTAACGAGAGTAGCGTGTGTGTGTGCGCGGGAATGGCAGTATTTGTGTGTGAGTGGACGAGTGAGGAGAGCGAGTGGCAGCGTGTGTCAGTCTAGTGAAGTAATGAACGAGTCCGGTTGTGTCTGTGCAAACGTGTACTGTGAAGTTAGTGAAACTAAGAATAAAGTACCAAGCCTGGGAAGAATCGGTGGCCGCTTCTTTCCGACCATAATCCGACCTCTAAGCAGACCCACTGCCGGTCAAAGTGAAGGGTGTTCCCCCCGAGAGAACATCGGCCCTGGAGGGAACGTCTCCCCTGTGCTCCTCGACTACGGTCTGAGAGCCCACAGCAGGGAAGGCGTAACATAATAATAAAAAAAACATTTTCTATGTACGTGTGCAGCTGTGAACTCATGTATTGTAATTTATTGTATGATGTGTACTTTTAGGGTTACTATAAGACCTATCATTTAGCGTTCGACACAAATGACTCTGAAAAGCAGTGCCAACATTAAACTATTTTTAAACCATTCAGCGAACAAAAGGCAACAGGCTGATTATCGTTTAGGGTTCAACTCAACATGTAACACTTCCACTCGAATGGTGTGAAATACCGACATTCTACTGCTCATTCACATATAAGGTAATTAACATTTCCGTCTGCTAAAATACAACCTCAGGGGTAGTCTTTTTCAGGATGTCCAATGTCAGGATATGTCGTATATGTCACAACTTATACTCAGACTAATGATGGAGACATGATGTATCACTGCTGAGCTCTGAGATGGACAACAGTCACAGACAGAGAGATCCTCTTCTTACCTCTTAGCTTTGCTCCGGCGGCCATGTTCCCCAGACAGAGCGGTCTTAGAGGTAGGACCCCCCTCCTCTCTCTCCTCATCCATAGTAGACTGGAGACCTGGACACAAACACAACTCATCCATCACTTCATTTGCCTTTTGAACTTTAGCTGTTTATTGAGAGAGAAAATCATTGTGACTGCGTCACACTAAAGCATTATGGACGTCATAGACCATCAATATGAAACCAACAACATAACCACACTGCCCTCACTACACTACAGATGTGTACAGCAGATGACAGATGAATAATTAAACACCTTGGAGACTGTAACTGTGCTTAAACTACAACACAAAAAAGATATACAATAGACTTAAAATGCATTGTGGTACAATTAAAATGTAAAGCGCGTTAGAATAATTTCTCCACTGGAACAAAGTCTGAATTCTGTCATTTTACTGAACCACAGATTCCATATACCGTAAATCAACTGGTGATGCTCAACACATCGATAGGGTATCCTCTTATGACCAACAAGTCTTTTTCTCTCCCTCCATGACTGTGGTTTAAGCCATAGGAATCGAGTCTAGATCCACAGGAACCCCCCTGTGAAAGTGATACAGTCCAGCAACATGCTACAAGGTGGATCTATAAAACTGTAAATAACCAGTCAATACGCACAAATAATCAACTTTTTTATATATCAGCACATTGAAAGGACTTCTGTCACGTCCTTCTTTTAATTTGGAGTAGCATCAAGACAAACGAATCACTTGAATATTGAACGCAGTGTTCAATTTACCACACGGGTCAGAAAAGCAGTGAAACATGAACTGACGTTGTATTCTCTACAGCAGGGGTCTTCAACGTTTTCCAGGCCAAGGACCCCCTACTTATATATTGTATAAAATGGTGTTTTATATTAAACTGGTCCTATAGTGCCATATATAAATGTACCTTGTTATTTTGCACTCAATACTAAGATATTCAAATAATACACAGGTTCATATATTCATGTTTTTATTTTAAACATGTGCAAGGTACAGTTAGTAGGGTGGCCATGCAACTGCCATTCATAAACATAACATAACCTAATAAACTGATACCTGCCAAGATCAACAATGTCTGTCAATTGCATGTAATCATGCATAAAAGCTATTAATTTCATTTTAGAAAAGAAATGTGGAAAAAACGAAAATTAGTGATGTCTGTTAGTGTCTTTTTTTTTCATTAAAATCAAATGCATAAGAATGTCGCAGCCAGTCCAAATGTGTCAGGTGTTCGCGAGAGACATACAAACGTACGCTTACCACTTTTGGAAATGCCTTAAAGGGCAACTTCACCCATTTCACATAAGCTTTGTATTTTTAGAACCCCCCGCATATTTTTGAATGGTCTAGCATGGGACCCACTGACGCTACAGACCTATTAGAGCAGTGCCATTGGGTGGGACTTGCACCAGCAGAAACTAACATCCACAGCGTCTGAAGCTAAGATAACAGAGGCTGTTGATAAAACTGAAGTACATTGGCGGAGGGTACTGGATCTGACATAGAAGTTCACCATTTCGAAAGAAATACAAATGAGGACTACCGTATTTTCCGCACTATAAGGCACACCGGATTATAAGGCGCACCTTTAATGAATGGCCTATTTTAGAACTGTTTTCATGTATAGGGCGCACCGGATTATAAAGGCGCATAGAATAGAAGATACTGCAGTCAAACGTTTGACTGGGGTTGCGTTATGCATAGACTAGACCGAGCTGTGCTAAAGGGAATGTCCACAAAACAGTCAGATGAAGTCAAACTTTATTAAGCGTTCTGACAACTCCAGTCACTCCCATGGTAACGATGTTCAAACGTTAATATGCATATAAACAATATCTCATCAATATCTGATCAATATCAATATCTCTTAACAATAAGCTCCCTTTTTCAGTTCATTCCCCGTCTACGAATCCCTCGAATTCTTGTGTGTCCGAATTGAACAGTTGGGCGAGTACGGCATCCAACATGCCCGGATCCCTCTCGTCATTATCCGAGTCAGTGTCGCTGCTGTTGCCTGGCAGTTCAGTGATTATTCCTGCCTTCGTGAAAGCTTAGACCACAGTTGAGACTGTTATATCAGCCCAGGCATCCACGATCCATTGGCAGATAGTGGCGTAAGACGCCTGGCGCTGTCTCCCCGTCTTGGTGACGTGTGTTCGCCTTCTTGGCCCCGTCCACACGAAGCCGATTTTTTGGGTGAAACCGCATAAATAAACGCTTTTGGTGGACACGGGCTACGGCCACACCAAACGCGCGTAACGTGCCTAACTTGAAGCTTGATCATTGTGTGTCACAAAAATGGTTCAACGCGCCAACGCGCCTGTGGCTGCGCTGGATTTAGGAGTCCCAGGAAGGAAACCCAAACGCCGCCGTATTTGGGTGCATGATAGAGTTTTGATCGGGTTAGATTAAATAGATTAAATAAATAACAATAATCGGGTTAAATAACTTCACATGGTGTGTCTGGTGTGTTTCCAGCATTCGTAGTGTTGATCAGCAGATAGTCCGCCAAGACGTTGAGGTTGCTTAGCAACCAGAGACGCTGTCCATGCAAGTGAATGGAGCGTTCCCTCTTCGTCATAACTATCAAACCAAACATCCTTCACATTCAACGAGCGAACATTATGAAATTAAAATGCACATTTCTCGTTAAAAATGTTTACATAAACGCATTTAATTGCGTAACTATGTTACTATTTCCACCCAGAATAAAGAAAGATGTCGGCCGTATGCTTCTGTGCAAGCGTCACTACTCTCTGCCAGTGACGTCGGGTCAAGCTCCACGCTGATTTGTTCCATTAGTAGATGGAACAAGGAGGTGTCCGATAGGCGGAGATGATCAGCGGGAGTGGCCGCCAGCGAAGCTGTGCATGGTGGGAGTTGTTGTCTTCAATCCACAAGCGCCAAAAAGTCACTTTCTGCCTTTTCTTGGTCAAGACTGCACCAAATTAGAATTTTATTTTATTATTCGACTACATATAGGACCCAATTTCAATACATATTCATGCCTCCACCGGTGAAATGCTCCTTTAAGTACATTCGGATCCCATGATATAAATAGAACTATTCCGATTAGAAATCGGATCAAAACTGTCCATGTAAACAAGGCTAGTGTGTTGGATTCATGTTAATGTGTATTTAAAGACATTTCAATTTGTGGAAAAAATTGCGGGGGGAATATGAAAAAAATGTGTGATCAAACAAAACTTTCGCGACCTCCTTGCAGTACCACCGCGGACCCCCTAGGGGTCGCGGACTCCCTGTTGAAGACCTCTGCTCTACACTAAACTGTCTTTATTGATAAGCAATACACGCAGGGCCGCTGCTGGCCGTTTCTGTGCCCCACGCGAGGGGGGGGGGAGGTAAAAGCATCTAATTTTCCAAAATCGAGTGATAGGTTATACAATTAAGAACAAATAACTAATTTACATATATATATATATATTTTTTAAACATTTACCAAGATGAGATCAATATCATATACCAGTAACCTAAAGACAATATTAACGGTAGTAAACTGGTTGTTCATTATTATATACCTAACCTAAAGTCAACATAAACTGTAGTAAATTGTCGACCTACCTTACCTTATATTTTCCGTGATTAAAATGCGTCCATACGGTATAAAGTTATAAAAGTATAAATGTAAGGGAAGAAACTGAGGTTAAAGTGTCTATAAAACAAGTTAATCAGGTGAAAGGTTTTCAAAGCGGAGAAGAAAAGCTCCCCACTGCGACGGACCGTTAGAGGATGAAGTAACTGAACGAGAGAGAGACGGAAACCCCCTCCCCTCTCAGCGCATGTCAAGTGTTTTCAGGGAAATCGAAGGTTTCACAGCACACACACACACACACACACACACACACACACACACACACACACACACACACACACACACACACTGTAGAGTCTGATAACAACCAACTTGTCCAAATGCATGGTGGTATCAAAGATAAGGAAGTCATAATATTAAGAGACAAATAAATAAGAAATTCAAACTCTGCCTTTTTCTGGTTCAACATGTCCCCAGGTGTCGTAAACCCTTCTTGTGTTTGACATTTGTATGCATACTGCCAGGAGCAGGGAGAGGTTAGACAGTGTTTAAGGATATATGTGGTAATGGAACAGGTAGGGGTTAAACAGTGTTTAAGGATATATGTGGTAATGGATCAGGTAGGGGTTAGACAGTGTTTAAGGATATATGTGGTAATGGAACAGGTAGGGGTTAGACAGTGTTTAAGGATATATGTGGTAATGGAACAGGGAGGGGTTAGACAGTGTTTAAGGATATATGTGGTAATGGAACAGGTAGGGGTTAGACAGTGTTTAAGGATATATGTGGTTATGGAACAGGTAGGGGTTAGACAGTGTTTAAGGATATATGTGGTAATGGAACAGGGAGGGGTTAGACAGTGTTTAAGGATATATGTGGTAATGGAACAGGTAGGGGTTAGACAGTGTTTAAGGATATATGTGGTAATGGAACAGGGAGGGGTTAGACAGTGTTTGAGGATATATGTGGTAATGGAACAGGGAGGGGTTAGACAGTGTTTAAGGTTATATGTGGTAATGGAACAGGGAGGGGTTAGACAGTGTTTAATGATATATGTGGTGGAACAGGGAGGGGTTAGACAGTGTTTAAGGATATATGTGGTAATTGAGCAGGTAGGGGTTAGACAGTGTTTAAGGATATATGTGGTGGAACAGGGAGGGGTTAGACAGTGTTTAAGGATATATGTGGTAATGGAGCAGGGAGGGGTTAGACAGTGTTTAAGGATATATGTGGTAATGGAACAGGGAGGGGTTAGACAGTGTTTAAGGATATATGTGGTAATGGACTTCTCCTGGAACCGTCACCTTATCGTGGTGGAGAGGTTTGCGTGTCCCTGTGAACCTGAGAGCTGTGTTGTCGGGAGCCTTGTGCTCCTGGTAGGGTCTCTCATGGCAGAGTGGTCTCAGGTGAGGGGCCAGACTAAGAATGGTTCAAAAATCTCCAATGAAGAACGAAAAAAGAGGAGATGTGACCCGGCCCGGAGGAAGCCCGGGGCCCCCGTCTGGAGCCAGGCCCAGACGGAGGGCTCGATGGCGAGCGCCTGGTGGCCGGGTTTGCCACGGAGCCCGGTCGGGCACAGCCCGAACAAACTACGTGGCACCCCCCCTCTCTTCATCCCATGGGCCCACCACCTGTGGGAAGACCCGTTGGGGTCGGGTGCGCAGCCACATGGGTGGCAGCGAAGGTCAGGGGTCTCGACGGACCAGACCCGGGCGGCAGAAGCTGGCTCTGGGGACGTGGAACGTCACCTCGCTGTGGGGAAAGGAACCGGAGCTTGTGAGGGAGGTGGAGCGCTATCAGTTAGATCTGGTGGGGCTTACCTCCACGCACAGTCTCAGCTCTGGTACCGTACTCCTGGATAAGGGTTGGACTCTATTCTTCTCCGGAGTTGCCGAGGGCGTGAGGCGCCGGGCGGGTGTGGGGATACTCATAAATCCCCGGCTGAGCACCGCGGTGTTGGAGTTTACCCCGGTAGACGAGAGGGTCGCCTCCCTGCGCCTAAGGGTTGTAGGGGGGAAAACTCTGACTGTTGTTTGTGCATATGCACCAAACAGCAGCTCAGAGTACTCGGCCTTCTTGGAGACCCTGAATGGAGTCCTGTATGGGGCTCCAGTAGGGGACTCCGTAGTTCTGCTGGGAGACTTCAACGCCCACGTGGGCAACGATGGAGACACCTGGAGAGGCGTGGTGGGGAGGAACGGCCTCCCTGATCTAAACCCGAGCGGTCGTTTGTTATTGGACTTCTGTGCTAGTCATGGATTATCCATAACAAACACCATGTTCGAACATAAGGGTGCTCATAAGTGTACCTGGTACCAGAGTACCCTAGGCCGAAGATCGATGATCGATTTCGTGATCGTGTCATCTGATCTGAGGCCGCATGTTTTGGACACTCGGGTAAAGAGAGGGGCGGAACTGTCAACCGACCACCATCTGGTTGTGAGTTGGATCAGGGAATGGGGGAAATTTCCGGATAGACCTGGTAAGCCCAAACGAGTAGTGCGGGTGAACTGGGAACGTCTGGAGGAGGCCCCCGTCCTAGGTATCTTCAACTCACACCTCCGGCGGAGCTTTTCTGACATTCCTGTGGAGGTTGGGGGCATTGAGCCGGAGTGGGCGGTGTTCAAAGCCTCCATTGCTGAAGCTGCGGTGGCTAGCTGTGGCCTCAGGGTCTTAGGCTCCTCAAGGGGCGGTAACCCTCGGACACCGTGGTGGACACCGGTGGTCAGGGAAGCCGTCCGACTGAAGAAGGAGGCCTTCCGGGATATGATATCCTGGAGGACTCCTGACTCGGTTGCAGGGTACCGACAGGCTCGAAGGGCTGCAGCGGCTGCCGTGTCGGAGGCTAAGCAGCGGGTGTGGGAGAAGTTCGGAGAGGCCATGGAGAAGGACTTTCGGTCGGCACCAAAGTGTTTCTGGAAGACTATCCGGCACCTCAGGAGGGGGAAACGGGGAACCATCCAAGCTGTGTACAGTAAGGATGGGACTCTGTTGACCTCAACTGAGGAGGTCGTCGGACGTTGGAAGGAACACTTTGAGGAACTCCTGAATCCGAATAACACGCCCTCTATGTTGGAGGCAGAGCTCGAGGTTGATGGTGTTTCGTCGTCAATTTCCCTGGTGGAGGTCACTGAGGTAGTCAAACATCTCCGCAGTGGCAAAGCCCCAGGGATTGATGAGATCCAGCCAGAAATGCTAAAGGCTCTGGGTGTTGAGGGGCTGTCATGGTTGACACGCCTATTCAACATCGCGTGGGAGTCGGGTACAGTGCCAAAGGAGTGGCAAACCGGGGTGGTGGTTCCCCTGTTCAAAAAGGGGGACCAGAGAGTGTGTGCCAATTACCGGGGTATCACACTTCTCAGCCTCCCTGGTAAAGTCTACTCCAAGGTGCTGGAAAGGAGGGTTCGGCCGATCGTCGAACCTCAGATTGAAGAGGAACAATGCGGTTTTCGCCCCGGACGTGGAACTACGGACCAGCTCTTCACTCTCGCAAGGATCCTGGAGGGGGCCTGGGAGTATGCCCATCCGGTCTACATGTGTTTTGTGGATCTGGAGAAGGCGTATGACCGGGTCCCCCGGGAGAAACTGTGGGAGGTGCTGCGGGAGTATGGGGTAAGGGGGTCTATCCTCAGGGCCATCCAATCTTTGTACTCCCAAAGCGAGAGCTGTGTTCGTGTTCTCGGCAGCCAGTCAGTTTCGTTCTCAGTGGGTGCTGGTCTCCGCCAGGGCTGCGCCTTGTCACCAATCCTGTTTGTGATATACATGGACAGGATATCGAGGCGTAGTCGTGGTGGGGAGGGGTTGCAGTTCGGTGGTCTGAGGATCTCGTCACTGCTTTTTGCAGATGATGTGGTCCTCATTGGATCATCGGCCTGTGACCTTCAGCACTCACTGGATCGGCTGGCGGCCGAGTGTGAAGCGGCTGGGATGAGGATCAGCACCGCTAAATCTGAGGCCATGACTCTTAGCAGGAAACCGGTGGATTGCTTACTCCGGGTAGGAAATGAGTCCTTAGCCCAGGTGAAGGAGTTCAAGTACCTCGGGGTCTTGTTCGCGAGTGAGGGTACTATGGAGCGTGAGATTGGCCGGAGAATCGGAGCAGCGGGGGCGGTATTGCGTTCGCTTTACCGCACCGTTGTAACGAAAAGAGAGCTGAGCCGCAAGGCAAAGCTCTCGATCTACCGGTCGATCTTCGTTCCTATCCTCACCTATGGTCATGAGGGCTGGGTGATGACCGAAAGGACGAGATCGCGGGTACAAGCGGCCGAGATGAGTTTTCTCAGAAGGGTGGCTGGCGTCTCCCTTAGGGATAGGGTGAGAAGCTCAGCCATCCGTGAGGAACTCGGATTAGAGCCGCTGCTCCTTTACTTAGAAAGGAGTCAGCTGAGGTGGTTCGGGCATCTGGTAAGGATGCCCACTGGGCGCCTTCCTTGGGAGGTGTTTCAGGCACGTCCAGTGGGGAGGAGACCTCGGGGAAGACCCAGGACTAGGTGGAGAGATTATATCTCAACACTGGCCTGGGAACGCCTCGGGATCCCCCCGTCAGAGCTGGTCAATGTGGCCCGGGAAAGGGAAGTCTGGGGCCCCCTGCTTGAGCTGCTCCCCCCGCGACCCGGCCCCCGGATAAGCGGATGACGATGAGGATGAGGAGGAGGATGTGGTAATGGAACAGGGAGGGGTTAGACAGTGTTTGAGGATAGATGTGGTAATGGAACAGGGAGGGGTTAGACAGTCTTTAAGGATATATGTGGTAATGGAGCAGGGAGGGGTTAGACAGTGTTAAAGGATGTATGTGGTAATGGAACAGGTAGGGGTTAGACAGTGTTTAAGGATATATGTGGTAATGGAAGAAGTAGGGGTTAGACAGTGTTTAAGGATATATGTGGTAATGGAACAGGTAGGGGTTAGACAGTGTTTAAGGATATATGTGGTAATGGAACAGGTAGGGTTTAACTTAGGGGGCATCTTGCTCTATAAGATGCTATAGGTTAGGCTGCAGACACTGGGGATCAAACCACCGTTCAGCTGGAACAGGGGCAGAGCGGGGAGGCGGCTTTCGGTACCGAAGCCCAGAATCTCACCTCAAAAGCCCTGTATCTTTTTTTTGTTTGTGAAAAATGACATTGAAGTCGTTAAAGTACATTAGCTAACAATGGTCACCACCATAATATTCATTTTAAAACCTTGACATAATCTGTCAGATGTATTAAACGACAGTTGACCGCAAGGCGCTTCTATCTATGCCTCCTCTTGAATTGCTTCATGGTTTAGTCGGCAGGGGCTTGTAATGCTGCGTAGCATGATAAGCATGATAAGGTGCAAGGAGCAGAAAAAGTTGACATGGGTGCTAATTTTCTGCTGAAAAAAACGCTGGCATTATTTTATCAGCTGAGGGCATATTCATTGCCATAACAACTGACCTAATCAACAAGTACCACATGTTCTAATACTAAGAGACTCATGGAAACGCCCTCAGCTGATAAAAGGTGTCGGGGGGCGCGAGCAGCAGACGGGACTTAGTGTCTTATCTATTTATTTATTTGAATAAGTTACTTATTTTATTTTACATAAACATAATACCAAGGGTCAGAAGTTTTACAAGAATTTTGATCTTACAGAGTCATGACAGAGGGACTTGGTGTCTTTATTGATGCTTGAAAGATGAATATTAATTTTTTGAAAGGGAATAAGCTGATGAAGCTGACAAGTGACCAATGTTTACTGTTTAAAAATATTTTTAATTAAATGCAAACCCCAGTGAATCATTTGCTCTTGTTTCTCTGTTTTGAGACTCACACAGACTTAGCAGTCTTGTTTAAATGTTACAAATTGAGTTAATAAACTGAAGTTGGAAATAGTTTTAAGTTGTTGCAGATGTTATTTCCGCTAATTTTATTAATCTAAATAAATAAATACTATCAGGTTGTACTTGTTGATTTTTTTGCATAAACATACATTAATAAAAATGTATGTTGATACAAATTATAAAAAAAAAAAAAAAGGGAAAATATGGTCATTTTTGAGTGAAACTTACAAAATAGGAAATTTAATGTACCTCAAATTTGTTTGTACAGTTCACATCCATGGATTATTCTTTCATCCAAACAGTCTTTTTTCCTTTCATCACTTTTGTGGTTCAGAACTGCAATTTTTAGCTGACACTGCCAGCTATTGTTAAGATAGATATAAAGGTCGTGGAATAATTTTTCTTTTGGACAGGACTTTATTTAGGCTACTTCATGGACCCCTTTGGCTTCCTGGGGTTCAGCCCCCCCAAAAGTCAGAACCTAGAATCGCCCCTGGATGGCGTTATTCATTCCCCTGCTGCTGGCTGCTCAGAGGTATCGCGGTCCACGGCTCTCGTGCCAACAGCGTCGGGGTCTCTCCCTCTCCTCGCGCCGTCCAGGCAGTCAGTGGGTGTGGCTTATGGGGAGGAGGACTCAGCACGAGCGTGAGCGTCACCGTCACCATAGTGATTCACTACAGCGGAACTCCCCCAGTGGGGGTTCAGCTGTACTACATTTATTTTAGGTTCACACATCTAAATGGGGTTGACATGTTGACACACGTAGTGTCATGTACGACGATAATGAACACAATCCTAGATGAGCTAGAGAGGAGAGCAGAGGTAAGAAAGAGGAGGAGAAGAGAGAGGAGAGGAGAGGAGAGGAGAGGAGGAGGAGGAGGAGGAGGAGAGAGGAGAGGAGAGGAGAGCAGAGCAGAGATAAGAGAGAGGAGAGGAGAGGACAGGAAGGGAGAGGAGGGGAGAGGAGAGGAGAGGAGAGGAGAGGAGAGCTGACTGACACAGTCACAAATCTTTAAATGCAGTCACTGTGAGCTTTGTTTAAGCAACACAGTCTCACTCCGTCAAATACCGACTGTTGGCAAGGGCACTTTAGTGTCGGTCGCTGACGGGAAAAGGCCCCTTTGGCGTTGTCTGCAGACGGAGAGGGGGTTCATTCACTACAATGTAACGCCATCCCCGGTGATGTTTGACGCTCAGAGCGGGTGCTCCAGCAGCCCATTCACTCCCTACGGCTCCAGCGCTATTCCACGATTTGATAATCGACATGAGAGCCCGTTTATTTTGTATGTGTGGGAGAGACAGGAAGAGAAACTACAGATGTTACGCCAATTAACGAAATGAAGAACACTGACGAACACAAACAATTTGCATATATATTTGCTAACCCGTTTAAACCTCATTTGACAAATCAAATAAATCCTTAACCGTTTAATGGAATATTCTTTATTATCATGAACTAATAGCTGTATGACTAAGGTGTTCAGCTCTGTCTCATCAAAAGAGGGGACCTTATTTTAACACTGGCTCTGATAAACCGCTCATCCATCACAGGCCATTTCATCACCAGCCCTTTTGCGACATCAGACGTCAAAACGTGCCCCCCGTTTTTGTCGGTTCCTCAGGATGTAGTTCACACAGATGTAGGATTGTGTGTATGATTAAAACGTATGATTTCTAAAACCTAGTCTGATGTTAATCTAAATCTAGTTTTAGTGACACATGAAAGTTCAAAGAATGACGCTTCCTTACTGCCCCCTAGGGGTCACGTGTCGTCCACTACAGCTCAAAAAAACGAATATAAGGATTATTCCTTGATGACGAACCTCCAAACACAATGAAACAAAAGACAGACAAATTGTTCGCCTTACAGAAGAAAACAGAAAGAAAGGTTACCATCGGGAAAATTCAAGCAATATATTGTCAGGGATCTTAATTGAGCTGCAGTGTGACCACCAACCAGCAGGGGGAGTAGATGGACTCAGAGTCCTCCATGATGTCATGGCGGTGGAGGGGGGATAACAGGACAGACCTGTGAAGGAGGAAGGAAGCCGTCTGTTGACCGCCATGAAGGGGGCTTATCAATTCTGGATCGAATACATCATGGCTCTCACACACACACACACACACACACACACACACACACACACACACACACACACACACACACACACACACACACACACACACACACACACACAGAAATACGCGTGCGTGCGTGTGTGTGCGAGTGCGTGTGCGTGCGTGTACGTGTTCGTATGTGCTTTAATTTACAATTTCAGGTAAAAAAACAACACCACTCAGTGTCATCCACCGCCGTCATTCCCTCGCCACGCAAATGACTCAACTGTCGTTCAGCTTCTCACCTGAACCCGCGGAACGGGGCGTCTCACTTTAACAGAGCCTCGGGTAAAATGACACCGGGTGACGCCCTGAAACAAAGCATAGCAACTTTACACAGTCCTGGCGCACTGCACTGGGACCGCGCACCTGGTCTGTCCCATAAAACACACACAGGCGGACGACAATAAGTAACCGATACCGGAGAAGTTATGCCCTCACAACAGGGGGAGACGACCAGCCGTCGTGGACCGACACCGGAAGGATCCGGGATGGGGGACGAGGGTTGCTTCAAGTCTGTTCTCCCCCCTCAGGTCCTGGACGACAGCAGGCTGGCCCTGCCTGCCGAGCATTACATCCTGAGCCCGGCCAGGTTCCACTCCGTCGACCGGAGCGTCCGGGTCCAGCAGCAGGTCCAGCTCACCCTGGCCCGCAAGGGGAAGAGGTCCGCCTCCAACGGTAGGCCATTTAGTCAGCGCTCTTCATAACACCTGCATATCAAGGTATGGTTCAGGTTGGGAGACCTGCAATGGCGAACTCGTAGAGAATGGAATAATAAGTAGCCTATGCATTGAACTGTGCTAGACGAGCTGCGGTGGCCGTTTAACGTTGTTCTGCCATTATCGCTCTGGTGTGTTTGGGCTCAACAGCTCACAGCCAACGCGCACCAACTGAATGGAGCGGCTTCTGGCCCAACAGGTTAATGAGTAGCATATCTTCTCTGTGTGTGTGTGTGTGTGTGTTTGTGTGTGTGTGTGTGTGTGTGTGTGTGTGTGTGTGTGTGTGTGTGTGTAGTGTACGTGTGTGTACGTGTGTGAGACATCTTTTTAGATAAGTCGGCCAGGACACCCTCCCCTCCTGTCTCCTCCTCCATCATGTGACCACAGCCACAGGACTTTGTGGCGGATGAGGCCTTTCCACTTCGGATAAACCTCATGAGGCCATCCCCCGGTCGCAGCCCGCCAAGAGAGCGCCGGGTGTTCAGCGACCGTCCGTCCCGAGCCGGGCCGGTTGTGGAGAACGCCTTCGGGAGGCTACCTGTGTTCTCCAGAACTTCCTGCGGAGGACAACCCCCCCAGGTGCATTGAGGGGGAACATCCCAGTTGGTGAGGTGGACCCACTGCCGGGTCTGGGAAGAGTTGCTGCCAACAACTCAGTGAGGGAAGCCATCAGGATCCGGGAGGCCTTCACGTCCTACATCTCTGCAGAGGGAACCGTCCCATGGCGAGACAACGTGTAGCGCACCAGCACACCCAAACGGCTCTTTAAAAAGACACCTACACATTACTAGTGAGCATACTTCCTGCAATTACACATCTTGCTCAATTCACATGATACAATGAGACGACGATTTACTCCTTCAAAGTAAAAGTATTTAAGTCATTCTACAAAAGCTAATATTAAGCATTACTCATTGTGTGTTGCACCTCCCACTCCCAGCCAGAGGGGTCGCTCTCATGCAAACCCTGTCCACCATCACCGCTCTGGAAGTCTGCGCTCCCATGGGGCTAGCCACCGGAAGCTTCCTGAACAGTGAGCAGACTTTACCTCAAAGTGTTACAGTTAAAAGCAGCTTCAACACCTGGGTCGGTTGCTAACGAGAGCTGACATCACACCTTGGTGGGCTCGTCCAATTAGATCATTGGAACTCTTTAAACTCGGCCAATCGTGTCGCTGATACGGCTACCCTCTCTCTCTCTCCCCTCAACAACTGTGCACACAGAGAGAGAGAGAGAGAGAGAGAGAGAGAGAGAGAGAGAGAGAGAGAGAGAGAGAGAGAGAGAGAGAGAGAGAGAGAGAGAGAGAGAGAGAGAGAGAGAGAGAGAGAGAGAGAGAGAGAGAGAGAGAGAGAGAGAGAGAGAGAGAGACTATAACCGATACAGAGACACTGAGGCTGAGGGGTCCCCCCATACCCAGAACCCAGGGAGGGGGTCCTCCTGGGTGAGCCGATGCCCCCCCGCAGAAAACCTGCGCCACTAAACTTGCGCCCTGAGAGGCGTGTCGGCGAAGAGCAGAGGCGTGTTCCGGCGCAAATGATACATGGTGCTATCTTACAGATCGATAAAGCAGTTGCGCAAATGACCGACAAATACCGGGTCTAAGTGCACTAGCGGATAGCGCAGTTGGTGTTGCTATTTTGATGCTATTTTGTACCACGGCAGGTCGGAACTGCAACATGTTTTCCATAGGGGTTGCATGAATGAACAACAGTAGGCTATGCCATGCGTGGACATAATAATAACAATGATAAACTCGAGCAAAGCAGGCTATATCCCAGGCTTCCAAAACAAAATCTTGTTTTAGGGTAAACGATAACGTTGGTTAAATTATTTGGTAAAAAAAACAGCTGATACAGCGGTGATAAGTTACGCAGAGTGTATTTCTCCCTCGTAGTAGTAATTCTTGAAGTAGAAATCAAAGCAACTTGCCAGGTTGGATCAGAGGGTTGAATAGAAGGTTTATTGGAGGATGTAATACAGCACAGGTACAGACTTAGGTGGGATAGTCTCAGTGTAGGAGGTGAGGAGCAGTCTCCAGACGTGCTCCTTGGCTGTCCATCCCTCTTCTCACCAAACCAAAGGGTTGGGGCCAGTATTATAGGAAAGAAAGCGTGAATAACAAAATAACAGTCTCCCTTGATAAGGTATATGGCCCTGGCTATGTCCCAGACCACAGGGTTGGTTCGTCCTTGTTGGGACATCACAAATGACAGAATGTTGGAAATAACACCTCGTACAGTAGGAGAGGCACTGGCCTGTTCCTAGACTAAGAGATGTGAACACAGAGAGACACTAAAGTACATCAACATTCTACATAACTCCCTCTTGATCATATTAAACGTAGTTTAAAGATCACCCTTTAAATGAGAATTCAGTTTATCTACTGGTAAACAATTAACAATTATATAAATCAACAAAATGAAGCATAAAAGGCAATAGCAAACATAAAAAAGTATACTCATCATCCACAAGGAAACCAGGTGTAGGCTTATTAAAAAATAAACTCATTAGGTTACTCATGATTAAACCAAAACAGATTTAAATTGTAAAATAAAGGAAATGGAGTGTCCAGACAGCGCCCTCTGCTGGGCAGTGGAGCTCCACCTTCCTCTGACAGCTCTCACTGTCCCCAGCAGTAAAGTGGTTCTGTTGGTCTGAACAACACTAAAGGGCCCAGAGGAAGGCTTAGCCTTAGAAACGGGGGGCAGTTTGGGGCCCCAGACCTTACGACGGGGGGGGGGGGGGTCTCTAACACAGCTACCCTGAGGGGGGGCAACAAGATCGGGGCAGTCCCCGGGGGGGTCGGTTGGGGGGCGGTCATCCGGTGAAACACACAGGGAGATAACTTGATGACCACATAGAGCATGATAACAGAAAGGACCAATGGCAGTGCCCTCTGGACTATCTGAGACAACATAGACCCACCCATCC
>NC_044051.1:668010-696716 GCF_902167405.1 Gadus morhua | reverse complement strand
GGTTTTCTAAACCACTCCACATTTGGATTGGGACCATTTGCCACAGCGCCTCCCGTGGAAGAAGGCCTTCCCAGAAACAAGCGGGTATTCAACGGCCACATAATACATCAGCATTGTAGCGCCCCAAGCCCTAGTCTCTATTCCGCTGTGGAACGAGGTCCACTCAACCACAGGACTTTGACTTCTTTATATTTCACTTGATTAAAGTATCACCTTTACCTAGAACTGGGTTAGATTGTACTACCATCTAGATTATAGATCCATCAGGGAAAACACTAACATGATCAAAAGTATTATTATCAGGGGTGCAAACTGGTGATGGCCCCAAAAGGAGACGACATTTTAATGTCAGAAAACAAATGAAAGATCACTGCACGGGCCCAGGCCTTCCTGTGATTCATGCTCCGTTCTAACGGTTTAAGTGACTCATTAAAGCAGTCAGTGATGTTCAGACCTACTGTATGAAGCAGTGCTCACAACAACAACTTAATCTATTAGAGTTTAAAATGTATTCATGTGAAACTTTAAATACATTTAAGATAAGTAACATACAATACCTTGCAGTAATATTTGCAAACCCCCTTTGCCAAATATGTTAATTTTCTAATGGCAGCACTCTGGCCATCATCATCTGTACAAGGGACAGTTTACTAAATAAACGACCGATAGACCGATAGACTACTTACACGGTGAGAGTAGTTGTCCTATTTCCATGTGTGGATGGACTAAGGAATCAGCAATAGTTCACTCAGAATGCATAATAATGTAGTGGTCTCACCCTATAGTCTGCGGGCCAGGACTGATGCAAAGTCAATCCTGGCCAAGCAGCACAAGTTAGGTGACAATGTCCCAACATTACTGGCCCATTTATGGGTGCACTAAAGATGCAAGAGTATTCTTAATGTTACTGTTTATAACACAGGGCGCTTTAAGACACTTAGAGTATCCCCACTTCTCCCAGAACCACTGCTTACAGCTGTTGAAATACAGCTGGACTTAAAGGGGACCTATTATGCTTTTTTGACTTTTATGACCTATAAACATAGTTATAATGATTGATAGTCATGTTTAACCATACCAAAGTGTCAAATAATGACGTACATGCATTTTGACGTATTCCCTGCTGACAGTCTGGGGAGGCTGTGCAGAGCGCTAAACACTCGGGACAACGTTTGCGATTTACTTGTTCACATTTCCGGGAAATCATCTACGTAGAGGCACTCCTGCCGCGCCCCCATATGCCTGGTCAAATCTGCCCGCCCGCGCGCTTCAAGGAAGGTAACCAATCACAACGGAGTTGGGTTGGCAGGAGGGGGGCGAGGGGGCGGAGAAGGACGAAACCGAGCGTTGACAGAGAAGGCTGAAAGCGCCCAGATGAGAGGAAGAGTTTCCCGAAAATTGACATAGTTTTTGTGTATGATCAAACATGACTATCAATCATTATAACAACGTTTATAGGTCATAAAGGTCGAAAAAGCATAATAGGTCCCCTTTAACCATCAATTAACAAGTATTAATCCTTGGCTTTCCTTATTTATTTGATCATAATGAATAGAGCTTTAAGGAGTTTGTCTCTTCACTGGGTACACAATATAACAATATATATTGTTATATTGAATAACAAGTTATTCTGTATCCTATCCATATTTGTGAGTAAAGAATTAGCTATTTAAATAATGAGTACTGGATATAGTAAGCTTCAAAACACGTTTTGTTTGACAATTGCAAGTTTCAAATCATTCTTTCCAGAGACCCTCCAAAATGTTTCTGTTGAGGCTTTCAGGGGGTCTGAGGTGTCCAGCTAGGGGTAAGACCCTCCAAAGACTTCACCCCGCTCTAAACTATCATTGTCTCCTATAGAGGGGACAGTGGGGGGGCAATAGTATTATATTTTGAGTTCATTTTATATTTATAATTGAAAGATTGCAGGCATATGGATGTATTAGAATATCCATCCTAACAACAAGGTGTTACATCCCCAATGATACAAAGTCATGGATGTGGTCATCACAGGTACTGAGATATAAGATGGGTTTATAACTGTCCTCTGATGTAGAACTTGTGGTGTAACTGTTTGAGTACCATTGAGTAAAACTGACCTGAGAGTTTCCAGTGTACAGTGTGGACTCCCCAGTCCAGCAGAGAGCAGCTTCACTCCTGAATCCTGCAGATCATTGGTACTCAGGTCCAGCTCTCTCAGACTAGAGGAGTTGGAGCTGAGAACTGAGGCCAGAGCTTCACAGCATGTCTCTGACAGATGACAGCCAGTCAGCCTTCACACAAACAATAAACACAACATGTTAGGTACTGTGATGCATTTTTTTATTTCAAATTTCTCATAAGATATGTTTTATTAGTTTAAAGATCCCATGCCATTCTATTTTATGATGCTTTAATATAGGTATTAGTGGGCCACAAACACAGTATTCAAAGACGTCCCCGAAATTCAGCCGTGGTGCAGAGTTACAGTCACTCCGAAACAGTCGCACATTGAGCTTCCCCCAAACGCGCTGTTTCGGTGGGCGTGTCAAGGCAGGTCAAGGAGGGGGGTGGGGGTGTGGCCCTGAGCAGCTTGTAGCCACTACCATGCGCTCTGTATACGGTGGGCGTGTCAAGGCAGGTCAAGGAGGGGGGTGGGGGTGTGGCCCTGAGCAGCTTGTAGCCACTGACAGTACCATGCGCTCTGTTTACGGTGGATGTATCGCAATGGCTCTTAGAAACCCATATTATGCATAGATATCTATATCATATAATATATAATATATATTATCACGGCCAAAAGCTGTGTGAGCCTCCAGACGATAGGTTATTATGAATCTCAAACGACCGCGTCTACTTCAGATTGATGTGGAAGTGGAAGAACCAGAGACGTCGGAGAACCCGACGAAGTCCTTTGTGATTCATTATATCGTCTGGAGGCTCACACAGCTTTTGGCCGTGATAATATGTATTATTTGATATAGATATCTATGTATTATATGATATTATTTAGATGTAGAGCTCCAGGACTGTAACGCAAGTGTTGTACACTTCCTTGTTATTTGGATAACCGTTCTGCTGTTGGTGTGATGGCGCATAACACGTCGGACTCGTCTCTGGTATTTCTACAACGAGACTCGTAGTGGGGGTTATCTCAGCCAAGGTTGAGAATGAATTGGGGGAAAGGAACTTTGGCTTTGACTCCCTGAAGTAGGCTACATGAACCACGACATGGAGGAGAAAGGGATTGTTGGCCGCGAATGTATCCCGCTTGAGCTCTGCTTCCTGCCGCCTCGGCAGCGGTCAGCGCTAATCACCGCATCCTGAAGCCGAGGCGGTGGTCCATCGGCAGCGAGGCTCCGGCGGGAGACGACCGCGGTCAACAATCCCTTTCTCCTCCATGTCGTGCTTCATGCCTACTTCAGGGAGTCAAAGCCAAAGTTCCTTTCCCCCAATTCATTCTCAACCATGGCTGAGATAACCCCCACTACGGGTCTAGTTGTAGAAATACCATAGACGAGAGTCCGACGTGTTATGCGCCATCACACCAACAGCAGAACGGTTATCCAAATAACAAGGAAGTGTACAACACTTGCGTTACAGTCCTGGAGCTCTATATCTAAATAATATCATATAATACATAGATATCTATATCAAATAATACATATTATCACGGCCAAAAGCTGTGTGCACGTCCAGACGATATAATGAATCACAAAGGACTTCGTCGGGTTCTCCGACGTCTCTGGTTCTTCCACTTCCACATCAATCTGTAGTAGACAGAACCCTGCGCTGCCTGCTGCCGGCGCGAGGCACCACCGCCCGGCTGCCCGCTGCCGGGCGGTGGTGCTTCGCGGCGGTGGTGCCTCGCGGCAACCGGCGGCAGGCAGCATGTCGCAGTTCATGTAGTTCGATGTCGTTCTGCCATTGCATTCAAAATTCTGTAACTAGCCTGCTACTACGAACTAAGCAACTACCGTACACGTATTAGCATTTAGCACTAGCTCATCACGACTCCTTCAGAATTCTTGTGGGTGGTTACGAACCAACCAAGTGGGCAGGGCCATGAATAATAATTTGACAACGCTACGTCACAGTGTCACCTTATCCAGATCGGCTCATTTCTTCTGCCTTTTTCCTTTCATTGCCTATTGCATTCAGCAGACAAACTGCATAGATTTCAAACTTACCACAGCTCACAAACTTATTCAGACCTATGTTATTTAACAAACAATAGGAAAGATGTGATTTTAATGGCATGGGCTCTTTAACTAAATGTCAATACAGTAGATCTTTAAATTATGACACTTAGAGGTCAGATAACTAAAGATTTAAGATAACCTTTAGTTAAAAGAAGAATCTGTTATTTAACTTTACTAAACAACTCTAAAGTGCACCTTACTAGTCACGTTTCCATCTAAAAGGTGAAGCGAATCTTTAGAATGTTCGCAAAAAATAAATTCGAATTGGGTGCATTTCCATTAAGTGGACTTCCAGCTAGGGGTAAGACCCTCGCAAGACCCCCTGTAATTCCCCCTGGCCTAAACTATCACCGCCCCTCACACAGGGGACAGTGGCGGGGGGGGCAATATTATAATTTTTTGGAGTTCATTGTTATATTTACTAGAGTTTTCGAGCGAGCGTTGCGTGCGCTCAACCTCTAGTTGTAATTAAATCCATAGCAATAATGTGGAAACCCCAGTCGATAATGTAACAGATTTCTGAAAATAATAATCATCATTGAGATTAAACATCTCTTCCAGTGTCCTGGCCAAGACAGTCAGCAGTAGCCTACAGTCACACATAGCATACACACAAAACCTAAGTAAAATAAACCAACTACAACAGTCCGCAGGGGGGAAGGGGGATATCAACATCGCAAGACATTTCGGGAGGCTCAAGGAGTAATATTACATTTGAGCAACAAAGTGTAGTCTTGCGGTGGACTCTATAGACATAATTCACCATACTGCGTTATTGACATGTATTGTTGTGTTATAGGGACCCTGTCTCTTTAAGATCACGTGACTTCTGTGTTGATACCTGGGAGAGTTTGTTGATGGTGGCGCCGTTATGTTCAAAAACATAACGGCTTACCTAGGTGAGTGTGCCGCTGCCTTTGTCTAGACGTGCGGTGTGTGCACGTGCGGTGTGTGCACGTGCTTGTGTGTGCGCTTCCGTGTATGTGATGGGCCTTTGTCTTGACGTGCAGTGTGTGCGCTTGCGTGTGTGTGTTCTTTTCCATGTATATTCGTGCCCATGTGCGTGTGTGTGCGTTGTGTGTATGCGGCGTGTATGTGCGTGCTTGCGGTGTATGTATGCGTTTGCGTGTGCTGCTCTTGAGCTGCAGGCTGCTTGGCACATGACTAACTTGAGTCACTGGTGCGACAGGCCTGCTATTATAGTAGTAAGATAATTGAAAGATTGAAGGCATATGGATGCATTAGAATATCCACCTAATGTTTTGTATATTAGGGTTACAACCAGCGGCCGCACAAGAGGGGGGGGGGGCTTAAGCTCCCTCTGAAAAAGGCTGAGCCCCCTCCAAGCCCCCCCTCATTTTGTTATGAAAACTATTTTATTTAATTTTAAAAATGTGTTTTTAATAATAATGTGGCGAGCAGCGTGGGAACGAGCAGACGGGAGCCCACGTTATAAGAGTTTGCAACTCTGGTGATCCAAACTCTGCACGACCCTGCGAGAGGCTTCATGTAAACACACCACACACACACTTGAAACACACATCCTGTCGCCCACAACCACGACTGCCTCAGTGCCGCCGACCCTCCCAGGATCCGATGCTGCACTTGGCGACCACGGCCGTGATCACCACAATAATATGATAATAATATATATGCATATATATATTATTATATGAAGACATCGGACTAACTTATATGAACTATGAAAACCTATTTTTCATTTGCATAAGTGATGATGAACGTTGCTGTTTGTTGTGTGATTTGATTGGTTGATTCGTATCATATTGTAGTGCAGGGGTCGGCAACTGGCGGCCCGCGGGCCATAACTGGCCTGCAAGACATAATATCTGGCCCGCCAGATTATTCTGAAGTTATATGATTTTATTTTTTATTTTTTTATATCGAATATCTATATCTGTTAGCTTAAATGTAAAGGGCTATACAATGAACTTTATTTTCTTTTACAACCGTTTTTTTATTTAAATTGATCAAATCCTGCTACTACTCCCTGAATGTTAGAGACACACTCGTCACGCGTAAGCTGCGAGGGGCTGAGCGGGAGATATTGGTAACTATGCAATATTAAATGAAACGGAACCGCCCTCTATAGGCCTATATACAACAACCATGGCGACCCAACATTATGTATTTTTGTCTGATACTGCACGCAGAGAAAGGCAGGAGCTGTTGACAAAAGTCAACAAAAGATTTAAGACGCCAAGCTCTGAGACTTTGCTGTTTAACGCAAGCAGAGTCTCTTATGAGCCTACTTCGCCTACAGCTCTTCCAACGGTGAGTAGGCTAGGAATGGAGGTTTGTCTACGTGCGCAGTCAGTCAGTACCCGCCATGGTGTGTGTATATGTGCGTATGCACAGTCAATCAGCCCCCGCCGTTGTGTGTGTGTGTGTGTGTGTGTGTTTGTGTGTGTGTGTGCAGTCAGTCAGCACCCGCTGTGGTGTGCGTGTGTGTGTTGTGTTGTGTGAAGTGTTTCAAGAAAGGTTGGCTGCTTTTTTAGGTGCGCACTACTGCCCTCTCTCCAGCAAAAGACCTTTCTACACTTTCAAGCCGGTTCGGTCGAGGCTTGGCACGCCCGGCGATTTCACCGTCTTAACTCAAGTTTCCTGTGTAAAACCGAAGGGGTTAAATTCCCCGTTTGTCACGGTGCAGGCTTTCTTGGTTCACTGCAGAAGGCGGGGCTGCACACGGAGTCTAGACCTTTAGAACAATTTGCATATTCCCGAATGTTTATATATTTTTATGAATGAAGACACCTGCATGCAAGAATGAGTTCACGTCTGAATGTAGGCTGCAAACGCGATTAACTATTTACATGTGCAAAATGCCAACATATTCTATATTTTGCTGACCACGTGTTTTTTTACCGACAAAAGCCTCGTAAGGACAGTTTCTCTGCTTCACTCGCAGATCTTTCAACGTCTTTGTTTAATACGACTGCATCACCCTCTCTCACATGGTCAGCAGCTCGCAGATTACACTTTCTCTCCAGTTAGAACTGTTCATGATGATATCGCTGCATTCATTGTTTCTGTGGAGACAGTGCAGCAACACATCTACCATCTACCATCACATCTATCTATCTCTGTTTTCCTTTTATTCCTAGTCTGTTTTACATAGTTTTGAATGATGACTATATGCTCTGTAAGGTGACCTTGGGTGTCTTGAAAGGCGCCTCTAAATTAAATGTATTATTATTATTATTATTATTATTTACCCAAGCCCCCCCCTCCCAGAACCGCGAAGCCGTCACATTTAAATCAGAATGAAACCCAATATACCGCCAATGTGTGTAGGGTCCGGGAGGATAAATTGGGGTGCTAGCTCAAGCAGGCAATTTACCTCGGGCAGTGTAAACACGCGGACCATGCAGCGAAAAAGGCGTTCATAAGGCGACATATACTCTGCCAAATATGCTGACAGGAGAGGAGGAGCAGCTTTTTCTTCAATTTATCTTCATATCAAGGGTTAGGACCAGTGGCGTAAATATCGACAGTGCAACTGGTGCACTACACCGTCAGGTGTAAATTCTTCGATTTACATGGAGTTTATTGCCTTACGAAAAGCACGAGTACAGAAACTTTACGTCCATGCAAGAGTAGCAAATAGCCACTACAGTTACAACACACACCTCATAGCGTCAATAACAAACTAAGGATGTGTTACAACACCAGCGGTGGGTACAAGTAACGCAAATGAGTAAAAAAGTATTTTTTACGGGTAACGAGTACTTTTCACGTTGCTTTTTTAAGTCTGTAATTTTGCTCTTACTGGAGTAGATATTTGATTTAGAATTCTAGTCTTTACTCAATTACATCTTCCATTGGGTCATCATTAAAATGAGTATTTTGATAAACTCATTATTTTCGTTGTCAAGCGTACACGTAACGCGCCCTCCTTAGGCTGCTAGACTGTTGTGATTCCACAGCCGGGGAGACGAGTCGACCGCTGTGTTGGGTGTGAGGACTAGAAACCTGCGTTCATGCAATGCGTAGGCTGAATCGCAATCGAGTCAAGACAAATCTGATTGGCCAATCAGCTAACCAAGCCATCCTGGGTAGTGTTCCTACAAAGCTCTGTCCTTTTGTCAAATGCACAGAGCTGAAATCAATTGGTTTGAAAAGACATGAAATTAATTGTGTTGTATTGTTGAATGTTTGTTTAATGAACACACACACACACACACGTTATGTCTTTTACACTGATCCAAGCACTGCAATACAAAAAAATGAAGTAACTTGTAATTTGAGTTACCTTGTAACAAAGTACTTTTCTACTCTTACTCTAGTAGGTTTTCCAATTGGAATTAGTTTTACACAAATAGATTTTGAAGGAAGTAATTGTACTTTTACTTGAGTATAGATTTTCAGCACTCTACCCACCACTGTACAACAAAGACTGTGTTACAACACACACCTCATACCGTCATTAACAAACTAAGAATGTGTTACAACACACACCTCATACCGTCAGTAACAGGGACGCGTGAAGTCAGTACGAGTGGGGGGTGCTGAGAGAGAGTCAATATAATGACGTCATAATAAATGCTGAGCAACATCCAATGTTTACAGAGACGAGATGACGGGTGACGTCACATTCAGGGCTCCACTCTGATAAACAATCTTCTGGTGTGTAAAAAGACTAACTCTGCCAACTAGCCACTGTTATTCACAAACGTTAGCCAGTAAACAATGTGGAAATTAGAGTAAACTCGGCTGATACTGTGCTGAATTTCAAACACTAAACATCCCCACTTCCCGTGTCCCTGGTCATTAACAAACTAAGAATGTTACAACACACACCTCATACCGTCATTAACAAACTAAGAATGTGTCACAACACACGCTAATATGTCTGTGTTGTAATGTGAAAATTATATTCTCACGGTCTGTTTCTCTTACTGCCCTTCGTTGTCTGTACCTTTTCCCTGACCCCCTTGGGGGGGTCAAGGGGCACGGCTACGTCTCCCTCTGAAACACACATGAGGGTTTCCATCTATTATTGACCACCATCTGGTTAGCCATGCTAGTTTTATTGGGGAGCAGAGCTGTTACCAGCATCCTGACAACACTGTTTGAGAATTCCTTGCTTTTCCAATGCTCTGGACTTCTCCTTGCGGAGCTCTTGGAGAGCCGCAGGGCGAACTCCCATCTGAGGCCTCAGATTACTGCATGTTTATTATGTTTATTACTTCAATCTGTTCAATGTCCTCTGATGTGTAACTTGTCGTGTAAGTGTTTGACCATTGACTAAAACTGACCTGAGAGTTTCCAGTGTACAGTGTGGACTCCCCAGTCCAGCAGAGAGCAGCTTCACTCCTGAATCCTGCAGATCATTGGTGCTCAGGTCCAGCTCTCTCAGACTAGAGGAGTTGGAGCTGAGAACTGAGGCCAGAGCTTCACAGCATCTCTCTGACAGATGACAGCCATTCAACCTTCACACAGAAAATGTTAGGAACTTTGATTAAAATAACTTGCATATATTTTTGATGAAATCAATTATTAGAAAAGTCGTATTAATGTAACATCTTATTCATTATTTTTATCATGTTGAATAGCTGTTTTATAGTGTTTGAAAATCGTTTTGTATATTAACATTGCTTTTTATTGTATTTATTATGTTTATTATGTATTGTAAAACATGATAGTAGTAGATCTACAGAGATGTTTGTATATTATTAGAAGTTATATTACAAGTTGTGTGCTGCTTCACTTTATGTGTGTACTCAATGAATCGTTTCTTCCTCACAGGCTTTATTTTTGCTCTTGGACAGAGAACTACTGAGTGCGAGTGCAGTAACAGTGCTTACAGTAATGATTCGTGTGCACAGTTGTGTTACTTGTGCGGGAGCGCAAAGTAATTTTTGCTCGTGACTTTAGTCAGTGATCTACCGCCATAAACGTTGCAGGCCTGTAGGGCTCGGTGTCGCATCACGATACACTCTTCATTCTTAACACGAGCAAAACAAAGTCCTGGTTCCATTATGAGAAAAGACGGAGGAGGCGACGGAGGCAGAAACTGGAATCCTGGGATGATCCTCCTCAGGGGAACCGCGCGGCTTTCCGGTCACCACGTGCTACCTGACCCCCTGCTGTGGACCTGGTGCTACCGGCCCCCTGCTGTGGACCTGGTGCTACCCGGCCCCCTGCTGTGGACCTGGTGCTCAACTCTGATGATTTATATCCCGTTCAGAGGATGCTCCGGGGGTTAGCAAACTAAGCTAGCTTCACACTAAACGTGTAAAAGATCCCCGACATGAACAGAGACACAAATAAAACCATCCCCACATGCACTCACTCACATACTAAGTTAACCGTCAAACGAGTAATAAGTAAATGTTTAAATAACATTTAGCTGGGGGATTTCTACAGAGAATAAAGTACTCTCCTCCTTTGTCTCGTCCCTTTCTCTCCTCTTTCCCGCTCACCCGTGACCTCTCACCCTTCCCCACATGACCCTGAAGTCTCTTTATCAACCAATCCTATTGGTTCAACCCAAGTAGTGTCCAAGTAACAGAACTCACTGAGTAAGGTAAACATGTTTTAAAATAGTGAGTTAACTATTAATAATAATGAACATGTAATTATTAATGTATCCTACATTTCAACAATAAATGATTTATATGTATAGCTATATATTTGTACATTTGCACATATACGTGATAGAACTTTATTTAACTATTAATAAACTATTATTAATTATTTGCTCTCCTTATTTATTATTTCACAATAAGATTTTATGAGTTGTCTCTTCACCCTGGTTACACAATGTAACAATATTTTTCTGTAACCTGTTCACATTCCTGTTTATATATTTTTAATTTGAACAACGAATACTGGACATAGTAAGCTTTTAAAATACATTTTGTGTGACAATTGCTGGTTTCAAATCTTTTTTGGAAATAATTGCTGTTAAGGCTTTCAGGAGGTCTTAGGCGTCCAACTAGGCAAATGGATGTATTACAATATCCACCTAAACAACAAAGTGTAGCCTTTATATGATACCAAAGTCATGAATGTGGTCATCACAGGTACTGAGATATAAGCTGAGTTATATAATTTAGATTTTCAGCATTTATTTGTAATTGTACCTTGAGTAAAACTGACCTGAGAATTTCCAGTGTACAGTATGGACTCCCCAGTCCAGCAGAGAGCAGCTTCACTCCTGAATCCTTCAGATAATTGTTACTCAGATCAAGCTCTCTCAGACTAGAGGAGTTGGAGCTGAGAACTGAGGCCAGAGATTCACAGCATTCCTCTGACAGATTACAGCCATTCAACCTTCACACAAAATAAACAGGAACTTGGTATTAAGAAGTGGCAATTTAAGATTAAACATGTCACTAGAAAATAGTCGAATATGTAATTGTTTTGTTGTCCTTGAAAAGTACTTTAATATTCTAGTATTCTATATATTGTGTTTTGTGTGCATTGTCCTTCGGGATGTCGATCGATTACATTTTGTTAAATTAATTGAAGAACAGCTGTGATTAATTGCAATTATTCTTTTTCTCCTCTCAAGACTGAAAATTTTTAAAATTGATATTTCAATGTAAAATATTTTAATTAATTTATAATCAACACAAATGTAAGTATATTTAAATGCAATTGCTGTTTTTTAACTACTTATTTTTTTACTATCAACACAGATCCTCAGATCCTCTTTTCCATTCAAATCATCAATGCAATCAAAATTAACAGCTTATATATATATATATATATATATATATTACTTATAACATATATTTTACTTATTTATTCTAGCTTAAGTTAACCTACAGATATGTTTTGTATAGCTTTTTCTAGTATAATGTATATTGTGTTGTGTCTATTGCAATATATGTATTTGTAAACTATAGTGATGTTTTGTATATTATAATGAATTTCATATTTGAGTTTTATGCATATTGTGTTTTGTGCATTATAATACATGTTATTAGTGAACCTACAGAGATGTTTTGGAGACTTTGACCACCGGCAGCAGCCTCAGAAGACCCTCCTCTGAAGCTGAGTATTTCTTCAGGTCAAACTTTTCCAGCTCCTCTTCTGATGTCAGTAAGATGAAGACAAGAGCTGACCATTGAGCAGGGGAGAGATCTTCTCCGGAGAGACTTCCTGATGTCAGGGACTGTTGGATCTCCTCCACTAGAGAACGGTCGTTCAGCTCATTCAGACAATGGAACAGATTGATGCTTCTCTCTGGAGAGAGATCTTCATTTATCTTCTCCTTTATGTATGAGACTATTCCCTGTTGGAACACTGGGCCGCTCCCTGTCTTTCCCAGCAGACCTTGTAAATAATTCTGATTGGTCTCCAGAGAGAGGCCCAGGAGGAAACGGAGGAACAAGTCCAGGTGTCCGTTCTCACTCTTTAAAACCTTGTCCACAACTTTCTGGTAGAGGAGGAGGAGTTCCTGTTCCCGGGAGGTTTGTTGTTTTTCTGAGAGCAGCTTGACACCAATGTCAAGGAAAGACAGAATGTAATAAAGGGCAGCCAGAAACTCCTGGATGCTCAGATGGACAAAGCAGAACACCTTGTCCTGGTACAGCCCACACTCCTCTTTAAAGATCTGGGTGAACACTCCTGAGTGCACTGAGGCTGCTCTAATATCGATGCCACACTCTGCCAGGTCTGCCTCGTAGAAGATCAGGTTGCCGTTCTCCAGCTGGTTAAAAGCCAGTTTTCCCAGAGTAACAATCATCTCCCTGCTCTCTGAACTCCAGTCTGTATCTGTTTCAGCTCTCCCATGGTACTTCCTGTCCCCCTGTATGGACTGAACCCTCAAGAAGTAGCTGTACATCTGAGTCACGGTCTTGGGCATCTCTTCTCCCATCTGGGATTTTTTGAAGCAGTCCTCCAGAACTGTAGCAGTGATCCAACAGAAGACTGGGATGTGACACATGATGTGGAGGCTTCGTGATTTCTTAAGGTGGGAGATGATTGTGTTGGCCAGTGTCTCCTCTTCAAATCTTTTCCTGAAGTAGTCCTCCTTCTGTGGGTCGGTGAACCCTCTCACCTCTGTCACCATGTCAACACACTCAGCAGGGATCTGATTGGCTGCCGCAGGGCGTGTGGTTATCCAGATGAGAGCAGAGGGAAGCAGAACGCCCCTGATGAGGTTTGTCAGCAGCACGTCCACCGAGGTGGACTTTGTGACATCAGTCCAGATCGGGTTGTTCTGAAAGTTCAGAGGAAGTCGACATTCATCCAGACCATCCAAGATAAAGACAACTTGGAACCGGTGGAATCTGCAGATTCCTGCTTCTTTGGTCTCGATGAAGAAGTGATGAAGCAGTTCCACCAAGCTAAACTCTCTCTCTTTCAGTAAATTCAGCTCTCTGAAAGTGAGGAGAAATGTGAAGTGTATGTCATGGTTGGCGTTGCCTTCAGCCCAGTCCAGAGTGAACTTGTTCGTCAAGATGGTTTTACCAATGCCGGCCACTCCAGTTGTCATTATTGTTCTTATCGGTTGATTTTGTCCAGGTAAGGGTTTAAAGATGTTTTCACATCTGATTGGTGTTTCCTCCTTGGCTGGTTTCCTGGAAGATGTTTCAATCAGTCTGATCTCATGTTCCTTGTTGACCTCTCCACTGCCTCTCTCTGTGATGAAGAGCTCTGTGTAGAAGTCATTCAGACCTGTTGGCTGTCCTGCTTTAGGGATTCCCTCAAACACACGTCTGAACTTCTTCTTCAAATGAGACTTGATTTTACATTGGCACTCGACAACAGCAGATCCTAAATGAGAATGAACAGAATACATGAGTTAATGGATGGTGAAATCAGTGGAAACATGTCAATATCTTTTTTTAATTATCAACTTCATGATATTCAGTGGCTTTATTACTTGTGGTCGGAGAAGCTGGTCGTGACAAGGACTGCGTGTTACAGATTCAAAATGTTCAGGATAATGAAGTTATTTCAACAGCAATATGATGAGTCCAATAATAATAATGATAGTGAATCGGTGTAAAGTTACTTGTTATGCCGATATAACAAGATAGTTCTGCATCTATTCCACTGAGTTATTCTGCTGATGATTTGTAGTTTAATTTTTTACATTCTTTAACCTGATGGATCCACAATAACCCTACATATCTAGATCAAACCATTTAATCCATAGAAAAAAGATATCTCGACATTGACAAATCTCACATTATTTCATTTAGTCTGCACAGAACAAATACGAGTCTCATACTGCTCTACAAAATAATTATTTATTCTGTCTTCAAAATAAGAGTCTCTTACCGGCCCACAATGTGTCGGCCAGTTCCTCCTGGTTCATCTCCATCAGGCAGAGCTTTGTGATGTCCACCACTCCCTCTATGGCGCGCCTCTTCTGCTCCTCCTTCTTAACATCCTCCTCCTCCCTCGGACTCTCTGAGCATTGTGGGTAATCTGGTAAGAGAACCCTCCAGAGCTTCTTCAGCTCCTTGTCTAGAAAAGCGTGTGCGTTCTCCTCAGCCCTCTGGAAAAGAACAACATCACGGAGAACTTTACTCTGAACTCACTGAGGACATCAGAAGCATCTTTCCTGGATTCACGTCCCGCTGGACAGGAGATGCTTTCTAATGATCATGGAGAGCTGAAGTCAAACGTCTTGGTGGACATTTACACACCTTGATCAGCTCTGTTTGATGCTGCTGTAGAGACTGAGCACTGGTGACCTTTGACCTCTCCTGGTGTCTGTGGGAAACACACACACACGCACGCACGCACACACACACACACACACACACACACACACACACACACACACACACACACACACACACACACACACACACACACACACACACACACACACACACACACACACACACACACACACACACACACAGCTTTTACTCAGACTAAGGATGGAGTCATGATGTATCACTGCTGAGCTCCGAGATGGACAACAGTCACAGACAGAGAGATCCTCTTCTTACCTCTTAGCTTTGCTCCGGCGGCCATGTTCCCCAGACAGAGTGGTCTTAGAGGTAGGACCCTCCTCCTCTCTCTCCTCATCCATAGTAGACTGGAGACCTGGACACAAACACAACTCATCCATCACTTCATTGAACTTTAGCTGTTGAGAGAGATGATCATTGTGACTGTATCACACTAAAGCCAAAAAAAAAAAAAAAAAAAAAGAATTTAATAGATTTGATTTCCTGTATTCTGGTGCATTTTGGGGATGGCCACTAGCTATCACCTATTACCTACTATTCATTCAGATTCATAGCCTACATCCAGACTTGCAGGGCCTGGACAAGCTCACACTGCATACACAGACCTACTTCATGGCCATTCCACCAGCCATTGCTATATGACCCATTGTTGTTATGCTGATATTGAGACAAATCATGATCCCTGTCCTATAGAGTCCATTTTTTGTGAGTCTCAATGTCTGCTTCAAATGCAGTTAGAAATAAGGGACAGTTGCTTCATTTTGTTTATACGCTACAGGCCGAAATACTTAATTAATATACAACTTACTTGCTCCTTTTAAGTATAACATTGCTTGGCGAGTTCAATTCCTCCACCGTAATGGGTGGTACGTGCTTACAACTCTCTGCTAGTTAGCGATCTATCTCTACATGTAGTTGTGTTGAGCGAATGCTGCTGAGGGAGGTAGCCTATTTGATTGATTCTCTGAATTGGCCAAACATGTGGTGATAAGAAAAAATAAATGTGATACCATTGGCCTGGGGCGCACTGGTGCGACCCGAGGGCGAATTTTCTTGCGCCAATGAAAAGCTGTCTCTGCTTGATAGACAGCAGAGTTAGCAAGCTTACATTGACATCAAGGTGGCCGGCGCCCCTGACTTGGAGGAGGGCTTCATTTTGAATGACCAATAACTAGCCTAGCCCAAATCAGTGACGTTCAGATGCATTTAAATGGTTGCTGGCAGTGGCAAGTACGGTCTATCACACAATTAAACGAGGATAAACGCTATGTATTTTTGTTGATTTATTTCGTATTTATAATAGTTGATTCATAGTTAGCAGATATATTCAAATGAATATTTCACGGAGGGGCGGCACCCTAGCGCCCCCTATTGACCAACCGCCACTGATAGTTATAACGACAGTGAATCAGTGTAAAGTGATTTGCTATGCCGATACAACAAAACAGGGTTGCATCACTTCCAATGAGTTATTCTGCTGTTGGTCTGCATTATAGTGATGAATATTATTTAACCTGATAGACCCACAATGACCCTACATATGCGGGTCGCACCATCTAACCTGATACCCCACAATAACCCTAAATATCTGGATCAAACCAATTAACCTGATGGACCCACAATAACCCTACATATCTGGATCAAACAATTAAACCTGATACCCCCACCATAACCCTACATATATGGACGAAACCATTTACCTGATACCCCTTAACCCTACACCAATTAACCCCAAAGAGGAAAGATGCTGCTCCTTAAAAATATAATTTCTTCTCTTTCTTCAAGATAAGATCTCTTTTGCCCTTCAAAATAATAGTCTCCTCTGTCTTCAAAGTAAGAGTCTCTTACAGTCCCCCAGTGTGTTAGCCAGTTCCTCCTGGTTCGTCTCCAGCTCTGGTAGATGCTGCTGTACAGACTGAGCACTGGTGACCTTTGACCTCTCCTGGTGTCTGTGGAGGACACACACACACACACGCACACACACACACACCCACACCCACACACACACACACACACTTATTTCCCCTGACTTGTAAACATCACTATCAGTAGCGTCTGGTAACAACCAACTTGTCTCTTTTATCGTCTGTTTGAAACCCCTACCTCTCCTCTCTGGCGGGCGGTCCATCTTTAAGCTCAGGAGGTAGACCCATAGACCAGTCACTCTTCATGGAGACACAGCTGGGTCCAGGGGAGTCTGCTCTCTCCTGCCTCCTTCTGAAAAACAATAATCAAAATATTCAATAATCTTTCTCAGATTATTGAAATGGAAATATATGGACTGTCTGAAAATGAAGTTATTAGCCGTTTTTAAACATTTCCTCTGTCTTTTCTCCGCATTTTTACATCAGGAGGTTCGACCGTGAGGGTCATTCACACTTATTCATACTTGATGCCCGATATGCGGACATCGTTGTCGCTCAAACATCAGTAGAATCTCCGGCTGGTTTAGGGGGGTGGGCTTGCAGGGGTTGGGATATGACGTAGGGACTATATTATCCAGAGGCGGGATAAGAAGGGCCGCTGTCACTCTCTCTGTTTTGGTTTGACCGCAGACAGCACGGAGGCAGAACGGGCAAAACCCATCGCGATCATCTTAAATGTTGCTGCAGCGATGCATCATATACTCCGTTGCATCCACAACACCCGCATCGATCGATGAAAGATTGGAGCATGAGTTAGTGACAAATAGAAGAAACGACAAAGAAGAAAGGTGTCGCGAACGACTGCGTTACAGGAGAAAGAAAGCGTATTTTTTTGCTTCATTTCACATGTAATAAACACTGGGACGAATGTAGTTGATTTCTGTGTTTAATTTAGAAAACAGGGAATGGAAAGCCGGAATGTTCAGCTAACTGTTGGCAGTATGTGTGTGTGAGTGGACGAGCGAGGAGTGCGAGCGGTAGCGTGTGTGAGTCTAGTGACGTAATGAACCAGTCTGGTTGTGTGCAAACGTGTACTGTGAAGTTAGTGAAACTAAGAATAAAGTACCCAGCCTGTCATGAATCGGTGGCCGCTTCATTCCGACCATATTCCGACCTCTAAGCAGACCCACTGCCGGTCAAAGTGAAGGGTGTTCCCCCCGAGAGAACATCGGCCCTGGAGGGAACGTCTCCCCTGTGCTCCTCGACTGCGGTCAGCTGTGAACTCACGTATTGTAATTTATTGTATGATGTGTACTTTTACTATTACTATGGAGTGGTCTGCACAAGGGAGACAGGCTAGCTTTCTTTGGAGTTTGAGTCCCCTCCAATGACTCTGACACTGCCGATGTTTGATTGACAGCAGTGTATCCTATCCTTGATAAGGCTTGTTTGTGCTCTGTGTCATTTGGTGGAATTCTCACTACTCCCATCACAGCATGGACGGCATGATGGACGCGCATGCACCCACGTCCATCACACACACACACACACACACACACACACACACACACTCACACACTTATTTCCCCTGACTTGTAAACATCACTATCAGTAGAGTCTGGTAACAACCAACTTGTCTCTTTTATCATCTGTTTGAAACCCCTACCTCTCCTCTCTGGGGGGCCGTCCATCTTTAAACTCAGGAGGTAGACCCATAGACCAGTCACTCTTCATGGAGACACAGCTGGGTCCAGGGGAGTCTGCTCTCTCCTGCCTCCTTCTGAAAAACAATAATCAAAATATTCAATAATCTTTCTCAGATTATTGAAATGGAAATATATGGAGAGGCTGAAAATGAAGTCATTAGCCGTTTTAACACATGTCCTCCGTCTTTTCTCCGCATTTGTCGTCACGTGGTTCGACCGTGAGGGTCATTCCCACTTATTCACACTTGATGCTGATATGCGGACATCGTTGTCGCTCAGACATCAGTAGAATCTCCGGCTGGTTTAGTGGGGTGGGCTTGCAAGGGTTGGGATATGACGTAGGGACTATATTATCCAGAGGCGGGATAAGAAGGGCCGCTGTCAATCTCTCTCTGTTTTGGTTTGACCGCAGACAGCACGGAGGCAGAACGGGCAAAACTCATCGCGATCATCTTAAATGTTGCTGCAGCGATGCATCATATATTCCGTTGCATCCACAACACCCGCATCGATCGATGAAAGATTGGAGCATGAGTTAGTGACAAATAGAAGAAACGACGAAGAAGAAAGGTGTCGCGAACTACTGCGTCACAGGAGAAAGAAAGCGTATTTTTTTGCTTCATTTCACATGTCACAAACACTGGGACGAATGTAGTTGATTTCTGTGTTTAATTTAGAAAACAGGGAATGGAAAGCCGGGATGTTCAGCTAACTGTTGGCAGTCTGTGTGTGTGAGTGGACGAGCGAGGAGTGCGAGCGGTAGCGAGTGTCAGTCTAGTGAAGTAATGAACGAGTCTGGATGTGTCTTTGCAAACGTGTACTGTGAAGTTAGTGAAACTAAGAATAAAGTACCCAGCCTGTGAAGAATCGGTGGCCGCTTCATGCCGACCATATTCCGACCTCTAAGCAGACCCACTGCCGGTCAAAGTGAAGGGTGTTCCCCCCGAGAGAACATCAGCCCTGGAGGGAACGTCTCCCCTGTGCTCCTCGACTGCGGTCAGCCGTGAACTCATGTATTGTAGTTTATTGTATGACGTGTACTTTTACTATTACTATGGAGTGGTCTGCCCTAGGGAGACAGGCTAGCTCTCCTTGGAGTTTGAGTCCCCTCCAATGACTCTGACGCTGCTGATGTTTGATTGACAGCAGTGTATCCTATCCTTGATAAGGCTTGTTTGTGCTCTGTTTTGATGGTCGATTGTAAACATATTATCAAGATCGTTTTCTGAAGCAATATGCGTCTGTTTGCATTAACGGCGGCAATTACGACGGGTGTGCGATCTTTAGGGTCATTTGGTGGAATTCTCACTACTCCCATCTCAGCATGGACGGCATGATGGACGCGCATGCACACACGTCCATCACACACACGCACACACACACACACACACATACACACACACACACACACACACACACATACACAATTTTATTTCCCCTGACTTGTTAACATCACTATCAGTTGAGTCTGATAACAACCAACTTGTCTCTTTTATCGTCTGTTTGAAACCCCTACCTCTCCTCTCTGGCGGGCGGTCCATCTTTAAGCTCAGGAGGTAGACCCATAGACCAGTCACTCTTCATGGAGACACAGCTGGGTCCAGGGGAGTCTGCTCTCTCCTGCCTCCTTCTGAAAAACAATAATCAAAATATTCAATAATCTTTCTCAGATTTTTGAAATGGAAATATATGGAGAGGCTGAAAATGAAGTTATTAGCCGTTTTAACACATGTCCTCCGTCTTTTCTCCGCATTTGTCGTCACGAGGTTCGACCGGGAGGGTCATTCCCACTTATTCACACTTGATGCCCGATATGCGGACATCGTTGTCGCTCAGACATCAGTAGAATCTACTGATGGTTTAGGGGGGTGGGCTTGCAGGGGTTGGGATATGACGTAGGGACTATATTATCCAGAGGCGGGATAAGAAGGATCGCTGTCACTCTCTCTGTTTTGGGTTGACCGCAGACAGCACGGAGGCAGAACGGGCAAAACTCATCACGATCATCTGAAATGTTGCTGCAGCGATTCATCATATATTCCGTTGCATCCACAACACCCGCATCGATCAATGAAAGATTGGAGCATGAGTTAGTGACAAATAGAAGAAACAATGAAGAAGAAAGGCGTCGCGAACGACTGCGTTACCGGAGACAGAAAGCGTATTTTTTTAATTAATTTCACATGTCACAAACACTGGGACGAATGTAGTTGATTTCTGTGTTTAATTTAGAAAACAGGGAATGGAGAGCCGGGATGTTCAGCTCACTGTTGGCAGTATGTGTGTGTGAGTGGACGAGCGAGGAGTGCGAGCGGTAGCGTGTGTGAGTCTAGTGAAGTAATGAACGAGTCTGGTTGTGTGCAAACGTGTACTGTAAAGTTAGTGAAACTAAGAATAAAGTACCCAGCCTGTCAAGAATCGGTGGCCGCTTCATTCCGACCATATTTCGACCTCTAAGCAGACCCACTGCCGGTCAAAGTGAAGGGTGTTCCCCCCGAGAGAACATCGGCCCTGGAGGGAACGTCTCCCCTGTGCTCCTCCACTGCGGTCAGCCGTGAACTCATGTATTGTAGTTTATTGTATGATGTGTACTTTTACTATTACTATGGAGTGGTCTGCACAAGGGAGACAGGCTAGCTCTCCTTGGAGTTTGAGTCCCCTCCAATGACTCTGACACTGCCGATGTTTGATTGACAGCAGTGTATCCTATCCTTCATAAGGCTTGTTTGTGCTCTGTTTTGATGGTCGATTGGAAACATATTATCAAGATCGTTTTCTGAAGCAATATGCGTCTGTTTGCATTAACGGCGGCAATTACGACAGGTGTGCGATCTTTAGGGTCATTTGGTGGAATTCTCACTGCTCCCATCACACCATGCACACACGTCCAACACACACACACACACACACACACACACACACACACACACACACACACACACACACACACACACACACACACACACACACACACACACACACACACACACACACACACACACACACACACACTGTTATGACCCCTGACTTGTTAACATCACTATCAGTAGAGTCTGATAACAACCAACTTGTCTCTTTTATCGTCTGTTTGAAACTCCTACCTCTTCTCTCTGGAGGGCCGTCCATCTTTAAGCTCAGGTGGTAGACCCATAGACCAGTCACTCTTCATGGAGACACAGCTGGGTCCAGGGGAGTCTGCTCTCTCCTGCCTCCTTCTGACAACAATAATCAAAAGATTCAATAATCTTTCTCAGATTATTGAAATGGAAATATATGGACTGTCTGAAAATGAAGTTATTAGCCGTTTTCACACATGTCCTCCGTCTTTTCTCCGCATTTGTACATCAGGAGGTTCGACCGTGAGGGTCATTCCCACTTATTCACACTTGATGCCCGATATGCGGACATCGTTGTCGCTCAGACATCATTAGAATCTACGGATGGTTTAGGGGGGCGGGCTTGCAAGGGTTGGGATATGACGTAGGGACTATATTATCCAGAGGCGGGATAAGAAGGGCCGCTGTCACTCTCTCTCTGTTTTGGTTTGACCGCAGACAGCACGGAGGCAGAACGGGCAAAACTCATCGCGATCATCTTAAATGTTGCTGCAGCGATGCATCATATATTCCGTTGCATCCACAACACCCGCATCGATCGATGAAAGATTGGAGCATGAGTTAGTGACAAATAGAAGAAACGATGAAGAAGAAAGGCGTCGCGAACGACTGCGTTACAGGAGAAAGAAAGCGTATTTTTTTGCTTCATTTCACATGTAATAAACACTGGGACGAATGTAGTTGATTTCTGTGTTTAATTTAGAAAACAGGGAATGGAAAGCCGGGATGTTCAGCTAACTGTTGGCAGTATGTGTGTGTGAGTGGACGAGCGAGGAGTGCGAGCGGTAGCGTGTGTCAGTCTAGTGAAGTAATGAACGAGTCTGGATGTGTCTTTGCAAACGTGTACTGTGAAGTTAGTGAAACTAAGAATAAAGTACCCAGCCTGTGAAGAATCGGTGGCCGCTTCATTCAGACCATATTCCGACCTCTAAGCAGACCCACTGCCGGTCAAAGTGAAGGGTGTTCCCCCCGAGAGAACATCGGCCCTGGAGGGAACGTCTCCCCTGTGCTCCTCGACTGCGGTCAGCCGTGAACTCATGTATTGTAGTTTATTGTATGATGGGTACTTTTACTATTACTATGGAGTGGTCTGCCCTAGGGAGACAGGCTAGCTCTCCTTGGAGTTTGAGTCCCCTCCAATGACTCTGATGCTGCTGATGTCTGATTGACAGCAGTGTATCCTATCCTTGATAAGGCTTGTTTGTGCTCTGTTTTGATGGTCGATTGTAAACATATTATCAAGATCGTTTTCTGAAGCAATATGCGTCTGTTTGCATTAACGGCGGCAATTACGACGGGTGTGCGATCTTTAGGGTCATTTGGTGGAATTCTCACTACTCCCATCTCAGCATGGACGGCATGATGGACGCGCATGCACACACGTCCATCACACACACGCACACACACAAACACACACATACACACACACACACACACACACACACACACACACAATTTTATTTCCGCTGACTTGTAAACATCACTATCAGTTGAGTCTGATAACAACCAACTTGTCTCTTTCATCGTCTGTTTGAAACCCCTACCTCTCCTCTCTGGAGGGCCGTCCATCTTTAACCTCAGGAGGTAGACCCATAGACCAGTCACTCTTCATGGAGACACAGCTGGGTCCAGGGGAGTCTGCTCTCTCCTGCCTCCTTCTGAAAAACAATAATCAAAATATTCAATAATCTTTCTCAGATTATTGAAATGGAAATATATGGAGAGGCTGAAACTGAAGTTATTAGCCGTTTTAACACATGTCCTCCGTCTTTTCTCCGCATTTGTCGTCACGAGGTTCGACCGTGAGGGTCATTCCCACTTATTCACACTTGATGCCCGATATGCGGACATCGTTGTCGCTCAGACATCAGTAGAATCTACTGATGGTTTAGGGGGGTGGGCTTGCAGGGGTTGGGATATGACGTAGGGACTATATTATCCAGAGGCGGGATAAGAAGGATCGCTGTCACTCTCTCTGTTTTGGGTTGACCGCAGACAGCACGGAGGCAGAACGGGCAAAACTCATCACGATCATCTTAAATGTTGCTGCAGCGATTCATCATATATTCCGTTGCATCCACAACACCCGCATCGATCGATGAAAGATTGGAGCAAGAGTTAGAGACAAATAGAAGAAACGATGAAGAAGAAAGGCGTCGCGAACGACTGCGTTACCGGAGACAGAAAGCGTATTTTTTTTATTAATTTCACATGTCACAAACACTGGGACGAATGTAGTTGATTTCTGTGTTTAATTTAGAAAACAGGGATGTTCAGCTCACTGTTGGCAGTATGTGTGTGTGAGTGGACGAGCGAGGAGTGCGAGCGGTAGCGTGTGTGAGTCTAGTGAAGTAATGAACGAGTCTGGATGTGTGCCAACGTGTACTGTGAAGTTAGTGAAACTAAGAATAAAGTACCCAGCCTGTCAAGAATCGGTGGCCGCTTCATTCCGACCATATTTCGACCTCTAAGCAGACCCACTGCCGGTCAAAGTGAAGGGTGTTCCCCCCGAGAGAACATCGGCCCTGGAGGGAACGTCTCCCCTGTGCTCCTCGACTGCGGTCAGCCGTGAACTCATGTATTGTAGTTTATTGTATGACGTGTACTTTTACTATTACTATGGAGTGGTCTGCCCTAGGGAGACAGGCTAGCTCTCCTTGGAGTTTGAGTCCCCTCCAATGACTCTGATGCTGCTGATGTTTGATTGACAGCAGTGTATCCTATCCTTGATAAGGCTTGTTTGTGCTCTGTTTTGATGGTCGATTGGAAACATATTATCAAGATCGTTTTCTGAAGCAATATGCGTCTGTTTGCATTAACGGCGGCAATTACGACGGGTGTGCGATCTTTAGGGTCATTTGGTGGAATTCTCACTGCTCCCATCTCAGCATGGACGGCATGATGGACGCGCATGCACACACGTCCATCACACACACACACACACACACACACACACACACACACACACACACACACACACACACACACACACACACACACACACACACACACACACAGTTTTATGTCCCCTGACTTGTTAACATCAGTATCAGCAGAGTCTGATAACAACCAACTTGTCTCTTTTATCGTCTGTTTGAAACCCCTACCTCTCCTCTCTGGGGGGCCGTCCATCTTTAAGCTCAGGAGGTAGACCCATAGACCAGTCACTCTTCATGGAGACACAGCTGGGTCCAGGGGAGTCTGCTCTCTCCTGCCTCCTTCTGAAAAACAATAATCAAAATATTCAATAATCTTTCTCAGATTATTGAAATGGAAATATATACTGACAGGCTTAAAACGAAGTTATTAGCCGTTTTAACATATGTCCTCAGTCTTATCTCCGCATTTGTCGTCACGAGGTTCGACCGTGAGGGTCATTCCCACTTATTCACACTTGATGCTGATATGCGGACATCGTTGTCGCTCAGACATCAGTAGAATCTCCGGCTGGTTTAGGGGGGTGGGCTTGCAAGGGTTGGGATATGACGTAGGGACTATATTATCCAGAGGCGGGATAAGAAGGGCCGCTGTCACTCTCTCTCTGTTTTGGTTTGACCGCAGACAGCACGGAGGCAGAACGGGCAAAACTCATCGCGATCATCTTAAATGTTGCTGCAGCGATGCATCATATATTCCGTTTGCATCCACAACACCCGCATCGATCAATGAAAGATTGGAGCATGAGTTAGTGACAAATAGAAGAAACGACGAAGAAGAAAGGTGTCGCGAACGACTGCTTTACCGGAGACAGAAAGCGTATTTTTTTTATTAATTTCACATGTAATAAACACTGGGACGAATGTAGTTGATTTCTGTGTTTAATTTAGAAAACAGGGAATGGAAAGCCGGGATGTTCAGCTAACTGTTGGCAGTATGTGTGTGTGAGTGGACGAGCGAGGAGTGCGAGCGGTAGCGAGTGTCAGTCTAGTGAAGTAATGAACGAGTCTGGTTGTGTGCAAACGTGTACTGTGAAGTTAGTGAAACTAAGAATAAAGTACCCAGCCTGTCAAGAATCGGTGGCCGCTTCATTCCGACCATATTCCGACCTCTAAGCAGACCCACTGCCGGTCAAAGTGAAGGGTGTTCCCCCCGAGAGAACATCGGCCCTGGAGGGAACGTCTCCCCTGTGCTCCTCGACTGCGGTCAGCTGTGAACTCATGTATTGTAGTTTATTGTATGACGTGTACTTTTACTATTACTATGGAGTGGTCTGCACAAGGGAGACAGGCTAGCTCTCCTTGGAGTTTGAGTCCCCTCCAATGACTCTGACGCTGCTGATGTCTGATTGACAGCAGTGTATCCTATCCTTGATAAGGCTTGTTTGTGCTCTGTTTTGATGGTCGATAGTAAACATATTATCAAGATCGTTTTCTGAAGCAATATGCATCTGTTTGCATTAACGGCGGCAATTACGACAGGTGTGCGATCTTTAGGGTCATTTGGTGGAATTCTCACTGCTCCCATCTCAGCATGCACACACGTCCAACACACACACACACACACACACACACACACACACACACACACACACACACACACACACACACACACACACACACACTGTTATGACCCCTGACTTGTTAACATCACTATCAGTAGAGTCTGATAACAACCAACTTGTCTCTTTTATCGTCTGTTTGAAACTCCTACCTCTTCTCTCTGGAGGGCCGTCCATCTTTAAGCTCAGGTGGTAGACCCATAGACCAGTCACTCTTCATGGAGACACAGCTGGGTCCAGGGGAGTCTGCTCTCTCCTGCCTCCTTCTGACAACAATAATCAAAAGATTCAATAATCTTTCTCAGATTATTGAAATGGAAATATATGGACTGTCTGAAAATGAAGTTATTAGCCGTTTTGTCCTCCGTCTTATCTCCGCATTTGTACATCAGGAGGTTCGACCGTGAGGGTTATTCCCACTTATTCACACTTGATGCCCGATATGCGGACATCGTTGTCGCTCAGACATCAGTAGAATCTACGGATGGTTTAGGGGGGCGGGCTTGCAAGGGTTGGGATATGAAGTAGGGACTATATTATCCAGAGGCGGGATAAGAAGGGCCGCTGTCACTCTCTCTCTGTTTTGGTTTGACAGTAGACAGCACGGAGGCAGAACGGGCAAAACTGATCGCGATCATCTTAAATGTTGCTGCAGCGATGCTTCATATATTCCGTTGCATCCACAACACCCGCATCGATCGATGAAAGATTGGAGCATGAGTTAGTGACAAATAGAAGAAACGACGAAGAAGAAAGGGGTCACGAATGACTGCGTTACCAGAGAAAGAAGGCGCATTTCTTTGCTTCATTTCACATGTAACCAACACTGGGACGAATGTAGTTGATTCCTGTGATTAACTGAGAAAACAGGGAATGGAAGGCCGGGACCCTATAATGTTCAGCTAACTGTTAATTATAATTGTTACGAGAGTAGCGTATGTGTGTGCGCGGGAATGGCAGTATGTGTGTGTGAGTGGACGAGCGAGGAGAGCGAGAGGTAGCGTCAGAGTTCCCGTTGTCCGGTAATTACTTTATTATTAAATAAAGTAATTATTAAATTAATTATTAAAAAAATGAGGCGGACCGAAAATTCTAATTGTCTCCGGTCATAATGACCGAAACGGGCGAAAACGATCCGGTTTCGTTTTATGCAGATTATTCAAGGCGCTGGTTCTCCACAGAAAAAAAAGGAGCGCATCAACCCTGTGCGCATACAGCATGCGCGCTGTATACAAACATTCAGTCACGAGGAGATTCATCCTTTTAAATTGAGCAGAAATACTCTTGAATGTGTTCATTTGAATAGTGTTTAAATATGCTACAGTAGTCATTTGTTTAGCCAATTCATGTAAAACAATGAGGGTTTTGTTTGTAGCGTAGCCTGTGTGATAAAATAAATAAGTTGTTACATTTCGTGCACTCGCTCAAATTGATCGCTATAGACTACCGTAGGTTTATGAACTAAACGGCGGCCAGCTTAGCGGAGTACCGTTATTTAACAACAATGGCGAATCAAAATATGATCACACACTTCTTCTTCTTCTTTATATAGCCTGCCTATCAATTTCTTTAAGTGCAATAAACACGGACAATATCCGACAGATTTTTTTCCAATTTGACCGGTAAATTGAAACCTTCCCGGTCACATGACCGGCACCAATTTCTTCTAGCGAAAACACTGGGTAGCGTGTGTCAGTCGAGTGAAGTAATAAACGAGTCCGGTTGTGTCAGTGTGCACGTGTAGCCTACTGTTAAGTTAGTGAAACTAAGAATAAAGTACCCAGCCTGTCATGAATCGGTGGCCGCTTCATTCAGAACATATTCCGACCTCTAAGCAGACCCACTGCCGGTCAAAGTGAAGGGTGTTCCCCCCGAGAGAACATCGGCCAGGAGGGAACGTCTCCCCTGTGCTCCTCGACTACGGTCTGGGAGCCCACAGCAGGAAAGGTGGAACATAATAGTAAAAAAAACATTTTCTATATACGCGTGCAGCTGTGAACTCATGTGTTGTAATTTATTGTATGATGTGTACTTTTAGGGTTACTATAAGACCTATCATTTAGCGCTCACCACAAATGACTATGAAAAGCAGTGCCAACATTAAAATATTTTTAAACCCTTCTGCCAACAAAAGGCAACAGGTGGATTATCGTTTAGGGTGCCACTCAACATGCAACACGCCCACTCAAATGGTGTGAATTGCCGACATTCTACTGCTCATTCACATATAAGGTAATTAACATTACCGTCGGCTAAAATACAACCTCAGGGGTAGTCTTTTTTCAGGATGTCCAATGTCAGGATATGTCGTTTACATACACGGCCCGTCGGGAGAATAGCGGGCTAATAGCGGGCTGTACGTCTATGAGTGAAAGCAGCTAGAAGGGCATTTAAGCACTAACATGTTGACATAAAAACACACTTAGTACCCTTCATACTGTGAGTGTTGATTCACAATGCATTTAGCTAACATAGAAAACGATTCAAATTCATATGATTCAAACAGCAGAATAAACGGCCTCAGCCATGAATCAATCCAGCACCAAGTGGTCCTGTGATCGGACTTTGTAATGTTCTGATTAATGATCGGCGGGCCGGATCAAGATGATCCGCGGGCCGCCAGTTGAACAGCCCTGATGTATTGGCTGAATCCTC